>NW_026062123.1:0-293003 GCF_023897955.1 Schistocerca gregaria | reverse complement strand
CACTTTCCCTTAAGACAACTGCTCGGGAAGCAGCTTGAAGTTGATACCGACCGGAGCATCGGTGGTTCAGTGGTAGAATGCTCGCCTGCCACGCGGGCGGCCCGGGTTCGATTCCCGGCCGATGCATCATTTTGCTTTTCCCGCGGTAATGCTGCCGTGTGGCTTGCGCGCTTGACATGCACGATCCACAAGAATGTATAGCTGGATTCCCTTGAGAAGAACCGAGAACGCAGCACTGGCGGGTCCCCACTGGGACGCTCGCATCATGTTCTATAGACTAGCGTCGGCCTGGCCTCACAAGTTGCTGTGTCCAGGTGCCTCCGAGGCACTGAACTTTAACGACAAGGAGTGCTGCCTATCGTTGCAAAAGCTGCAGCAACACCGCAATCAACTGGGCCGGCAATGCACGTGTAGCAAACAGAACACGTTATCCAGGAAGTACAGTGTCTTCACGTCTAACATTCGGTATGTTACTTACCCAGTTTCCAGGACAAGCGGTTCACCGGTGCCTCGGTAGCGCAGTAGGCAGCGCGTAAGTCTCATAATCTTAAGGTCGTGAGTTCGATCCTCACCCGGGGCATTTAATTTTCTGTGACTGATGGTGGTGCTGTTGCTGGGGCCCCAACTTATTTCTTGTTTGTTATCCACAACGCTTCAGCGGGAAAATGTTTACTTCCTGTTATTGCTACTTACAGCTTCCCTTTTCCTCTTCTCCCAGCAGAGCATGAAGCCAAAAGCATTGCTCTGAGACGTTTGAGGTGCGCGCCTTGCCAGTCAGCATGCGCAAAGATGCTCGCAAAGAGAGATGGGCGCGGACGCGGGACTCGGCACGAAATGCGCCAAGGGACCGTCCGAACCGTCGAAGAAACGCACAGATCCGGTGTGGTCTAGTGGCTAGGATACCTGGCTTTCACCCAGGAGGCCCGGGTTCGATTCCCGGTACCGGAACGGAATTTTTTCCACACTACTCGTGACAAGTTTGAGCTGTCCGAGCTGCCGTTTCCCGTCCTGCTCGCAATATAGCTACTGTTTCGTGACAGTCAGCAGAATATAGACGAGGGAAGCAGACACACGACGGCCATAGAAATGGTGTATGGCTTCATGCCACACGGTTCCAGTGTAGGCCTGAGCAACTGCATCTGTCGAGGCCCGTTAGCTCAGTTGGTTAGAGCGTCGTGCTAATAACGCGAAGGTCGTGGGTTCGATCCCCCCACGGGCCACTACGCATTTACTACTACGAAAAGGCAGCGCCTATTTCAGCTGGCGAGTGTGATGACCACCCTGCGTGGAAGTTGACAGAGGTTCCGAACCCGACCTGTCGGGAAGCGCTACAGCATTCACTCGCCAATGGCCATAGTGTGCTCGATACACTGGTTCTCAACCGATAAAGAGAAAATGAGAGGAAATGTCCGATTGCCGATGCGTAACAACTTTGGCCCTTGTCAGTACTTGGGCGGGTAAGTGCATCGGAACACAGGGTACTGTTGGCAGTTTTACTTCCTATTTTTCTTTCTCCTTTGTTTTCGGAGCCACAGCCCGATTCGGTCAGGGAGACGCCACCGTGAAATGAAGGGGCGTGCTGTGTGTCCATCGCCTCGCCTCTCCTTACCTCTCTCAGTCGTTTCTCGTGCTTGTTGTTTTGATATAGGCCGATTTGAGAGCGTCAGCTCTCGCGTCAGCCGAGCAAAGTCGAGACAAGTCGAGACACACTACAGGCTGGTCTGCAGCGAGTAACAGGGAGGAAAACAAAACATTAATTTCAAGGCGCGTGGCAAAAGTACCCATACGCGAAATTAAAAGCCTGCTGCGGTGGCCGGGAATCGAACCCGGATCAACTGCTTGGAAGGCAACTATGCTGACCATTACACCACCACCGCACAAGGGAGCGCCCCGGCGCCGCACTGTGTCGGCTTCCCGCCTGTCGGCAGCGGCCGAAGGTGATGGTACCTGGCAGGCGCATTTCGAGGTAGGCTAGGGGAGCACATCCAGACGCATTCGGACAGCATATCCGCGCACATTTCGCATCCTTTGGCAAGAGTCGGCTCTGGCGACGCAAGAGTACGCAGAGGACGGCGTTCTGGCGGCGATTTTAAGCAGTACAGTGCAGGGTTCAGCGTCTGCAGCATCTTCTCGGCAGAATGCTATGGCGCTTGACGACAGTCCCACTTTCCCTTAAGACAACTGCTCGGGAAGCAGCTTGAAGTTGATACCGACCGGAGCATCGGTGGTTCAGTGGTAGAATGCTCGCCTGCCACGCGGGCGGCCCGGGTTCGATTCCCGGCCGATGCATCATTTTGCTTTTCCCGCGGTAATGCTGCCGTGTGGCTTGCGCGCTTGACATGCACGATCCACAAGAATGTATAGCTGGATTCCCTTGAGAAGAACCGAGAACGCAGCACTGGCGGGTCCCCACTGGGACGCTCGCATCATGTTCTATAGACTAGCGTCGGCCTGGCCTCACAAGTTGCTGTGTCCAGGTGCCTCCGAGGCACTGAACTTTAACGACAAGGAGTGCTGCCTATCGTTGCAAAAGCTGCAGCAACACCGCAATCAACTGGGCCGGCAATGCACGTGTAGCAAACAGAACACGTTATCCAGGAAGTACAGTGTCTTCACGTCTAACATTCGGTATGATACTTACCCAGTTTCCAGGACAAACGGTTCACCGGTGCCTCGGTAGCGCAGTAGGCAGCGCGTAAGTCTCATAATCTTAAGGTCGTGAGTTCGATCCTCACCCGGGGCATTTAATTTTCTGTGACTGATGGTGGTGCTGTTGCTGGGGCCCCAACTTATTTCTTGTTTGTTATCCACAACGCTTCAGCGGGAAAATGTTTACTTCCTGTTATTGCTACTTACAGCTTCCCTTTTCCTCTTCTCCCAGCAGAGCATGAAGCCAAAAGCATTGCTCTGAGACGTTTGAGGTGCGCGCCTTGCCAGTCAGCATGCGCAAAGATGCTCGCAAAGAGAGATGGGCGCGGACGCGGGACTCGGCACGAAATGCGCCAAGGGACCGTCCGAACCGTCGAAGAAACGCACAGATCCGGTGTGGTCTAGTGGCTAGGATACCTGGCTTTCACCCAGGAGGCCCGGGTTCGATTCCCGGTACCGGAACGGAATTTTTTCCACACTACTCGTGACAAGTTTGAGCTGTCCGAGCTGCCGTTTCCCGTCCTGCTCGCAATATAGCTACTGTTTCGTGACAGTCAGCAGAATATAGACGAGGGAAGCAGACACACGACGGCCATAGAAATGGTGTATGGCTTCATGCCACACGGTTCCAGTGTAGGCCTGAGCAACTGCATCTGTCGAGGCCCGTTAGCTCAGTTGGTTAGAGCGTCGTGCTAATAACGCGAAGGTCGTGGGTTCGATCCCCCCACGGGCCACTACGCATTTACTACTACGAAAAGGCAGCGCCTATTTCAGCTGGCGAGTGTGATGACCACCCTGCGTGGAAGTTGACAGAGGTTCCGAACCCGACCTGTCGGGAAGCGCTACAGCATTCACTCGCCAATGGCCATAGTGTGCTCGATACACTGGTTCTCAACCGATAAAGAGAAAATGAGAGGAAATGTCCGATTGCCGATGCGTAACAACTTTGGCCCTTGTCAGTACTTGGGCGGGTAAGTGCATCGGAACACAGGGTACTGTTGGCAGTTTTACTTCCTATTTTTCTTTCTCCTTTGTTTTCGGAGCCACAGCCCGATTCGGTCAGGGAGACGCCACCGTGAAATGAAGGGGCGTGCTGTGTGTCCATCGCCTCGCCTCTCCTTACCTCTCTCAGTCGTTTCTCGTGCTTGTTGTTTTGATATAGGCCGATTTGAGAGCGTCAGCTCTCGCGTCAGCCGAGCAAAGTCGAGACAAGTCGAGACACACTACAGGCTGGTCTGCAGCGAGTAACAGGGAGGAAAACAAAACATTAATTTCAAGGCGCGTGGCAAAAGTACCCATACGCGAAATTAAAAGCCTGCTGCGGTGGCCGGGAATCGAACCCGGATCAACTGCTTGGAAGGCAACTATGCTGACCATTACACCACCACCGCACAAGGGAGCGCCCCGGCGCCGCACTGTGTCGGCTTCCCGCCTGTCGGCAGCGGCCGAAGGTGATGGTACCTGGCAGGCGCATTTCGAGGTAGGCTAGGGGAGCACATCCAGACGCATTCGGACAGCATATCCGCGCACATTTCGCATCCTTTGGCAAGAGTCGGCTCTGGCGACGCAAGAGTACGCAGAGGACGGCGTTCTGGCGGCGATTTTAAGCAGTACAGTGCAGGGTTCAGCGTCTGCAGCATCTTCTCGGCAGAATGCTATGGCGCTTGACGACAGTCCCACTTTCCCTTAAGACAACTGCTCGGGAAGCAGCTTGAAGTTGATACCGAGCGGAGCATCGGTGGTTCAGTGGTAGAATGCTCGCCTGCCACGCGGGCGGCCCGGGTTCGATTCCCGGCCGATGCATCATTTTGCTTTTCCCGCGGTAATGCTGCCGTGTGGCTTGCGCGCTTGACATGCACGATCCACAAGAATGTATAGCTGGATTCCCTTGAGAAGAACCGAGAACGCAGCACTGGCGGGTCCCCACTGGGACGCTCGCATCATGTTCTATAGACTAGCGTCGGCCTGGCCTCACAAGTTGCTGTGTCCAGGTGCCTCCGAGGCACTGAACTTTAACGACAAGGAGTGCTGCCTATCGTTGCAAAAGCTGCAGCAACACCGCAATCAACTGGGCCGGCAATGCACGTGTAGCAAACAGAACACGTTATCCAGGAAGTACAGTGTCTTCACGTCTAACATTCGGTATGATACTTACCCAGTTTCCAGGACAAACGGTTCACCGGTGCCTCGGTAGCGCAGTAGGCAGCGCGTAAGTCTCATAATCTTAAGGTCGTGAGTTCGATCCTCACCCGGGGCATTTAATTTTCTGTGACTGATGGTGGTGCTGTTGCTGGGGCCCCAACTTATTTCTTGTTTGTTATCCACAACGCTTCAGCGGGAAAATGTTTACTTCCTGTTATTGCTACTTACAGCTTCCCTTTTCCTCTTCTCCCAGCAGAGCATGAAGCCAAAAGCATTGCTCTGAGACGTTTGAGGTGCGCGCCTTGCCAGTCAGCATGCGCAAAGATGCTCGCAAAGAGAGATGGGCGCGGACGCGGGACTCGGCACGAAATGCGCCAAGGGACCGTCCGAACCGTCGAAGAAACGCACAGATCCGGTGTGGTCTAGTGGCTAGGATACCTGGCTTTCACCCAGGAGGCCCGGGTTCGATTCCCGGTACCGGAACGGAATTTTTTCCACACTACTCGTGACAAGTTTGAGCTGTCCGAGCTGCCGTTTCCCGTCCTGCTCGCAATATAGCTACTGTTTCGTGACAGTCAGCAGAATATAGACGAGGGAAGCAGACACACGACGGCCATAGAAATGGTGTATGGCTTCATGCCACACGGTTCCAGTGTAGGCCTGAGCAACTGCATCTGTCGAGGCCCGTTAGCTCAGTTGGTTAGAGCGTCGTGCTAATAACGCGAAGGTCGTGGGTTCGATCCCCCCACGGGCCACTACGCATTTACTACTACGAAAAGGCAGCGCCTATTTCAGCTGGCGAGTGTGATGACCACCCTGCGTGGAAGTTGACAGAGGTTCCGAACCCGACCTGTCGGGAAGCGCTACAGCATTCACTCGCCAATGGCCATAGTGTGCTCGATACACTGGTTCTCAACCGATAAAGAGAAAATGAGAGGAAATGTCCGATTGCCGATGCGTAACAACTTTGGCCCTTGTCAGTACTTGGGCGGGTAAGTGCATCGGAACACAGGGTACTGTTGGCAGTTTTACTTCCTATTTTTCTTTCTCCTTTGTTTTCGGAGCCACAGCCCGATTCGGTCAGGGAGACGCCACCGTGAAATGAAGGGGCGTGCTGTGTGTCCATCGCCTCGCCTCTCCTTACCTCTCTCAGTCGTTTCTCGTGCTTGTTGTTTTGATATAGGCCGATTTGAGAGCGTCAGCTCTCGCGTCAGCCGAGCAAAGTCGAGACAAGTCGAGACACACTACAGGCTGGTCTGCAGCGAGTAACAGGGAGGAAAACAAAACATTAATTTCAAGGCGCGTGGCAAAAGTACCCATACGCGAAATTAAAAGCCTGCTGCGGTGGCCGGGAATCGAACCCGGATCAACTGCTTGGAAGGCAACTATGCTGACCATTACACCACCACCGCACAAGGGAGCGCCCCGGCGCCGCACTGTGTCGGCTTCCCGCCTGTCGGCAGCGGCCGAAGGTGATGGTACCTGGCAGGCGCATTTCGAGGTAGGCTAGGGGAGCACATCCAGACGCATTCGGACAGCATATCCGCGCACATTTCGCATCCTTTGGCAAGAGTCGGCTCTGGCGACGCAAGAGTACGCAGAGGACGGCGTTCTGGCGGCGATTTTAAGCAGTACAGTGCAGGGTTCAGCGTCTGCAGCATCTTCTCGGCAGAATGCTATGGCGCTTGACGACAGTCCCACTTTCCCTTAAGACAACTGCTCGGGAAGCAGCTTGAAGTTGATACCGACCGGAGCATCGGTGGTTCAGTGGTAGAATGCTCGCCTGCCACGCGGGCGGCCCGGGTTCGATTCCCGGCCGATGCATCATTTTGCTTTTCCCGCGGTAATGCTGCCGTGTGGCTTGCGCGCTTGACATGCACGATCCACAAGAATGTATAGCTGGATTCCCTTGAGAAGAACCGAGAACGCAGCACTGGCGGGTCCCCACTGGGACGCTCGCATCATGTTCTATAGACTAGCGTCGGCCTGGCCTCACAAGTTGCTGTGTCCAGGTGCCTCCGAGGCACTGAACTTTAACGACAAGGAGTGCTGCCTATCGTTGCAAAAGCTGCAGCAACACCGCAATCAACTGGGCCGGCAATGCACGTGTAGCAAACAGAACACGTTATCCAGGAAGTACAGTGTCTTCACGTCTAACATTCGGTGTGATACTTACCCAGTTTCCAGGACAAACGGTTCACCGGTGCCTCGGTAGCGCAGTAGGCAGCGCGTAAGTCTCATAATCTTAAGGTCGTGAGTTCGATCCTCACCCGGGGCATTTAATTTTCTGTGACTGATGGTGGTGCTGTTGCTGGGGCCCCAACTTATTTCTTGTTTGTTATCCACAACGCTTCAGCGGGAAAATGTTTACTTCCTGTTATTGCTACTTACAGCTTCCCTTTTCCTCTTCTCCCAGCAGAGCATGAAGCCAAAAGCATTGCTCTGAGACGTTTGAGGTGCGCGCCTTGCCAGTCAGCATGCGCAAAGATGCTCGCAAAGAGAGATGGGCGCGGACGCGGGACTCGGCACGAAATGCGCCAAGGGACCGTCCGAACCGTCGAAGAAACGCACAGATCCGGTGTGGTCTAGTGGCTAGGATACCTGGCTTTCACCCAGGAGGCCCGGGTTCGATTCCCGGTACCGGAACGGAATTTTTTCCACACTACTCGTGACAAGTTTGAGCTGTCCGAGCTGCCGTTTCCCGTCCTGCTCGCAATATAGCTACTGTTTCGTGACAGTCAGCAGAATATAGACGAGGGAAGCAGACACACGACGGCCATAGAAATGGTGTATGGCTTCATGCCACACGGTTCCAGTGTAGGCCTGAGCAACTGCATCTGTCGAGGCCCGTTAGCTCAGTTGGTTAGAGCGTCGTGCTAATAACGCGAAGGTCGTGGGTTCGATCCCCCCACGGGCCACTACGCATTTACTACTACGAAAAGGCAGCGCCTATTTCAGCTGGCGAGTGTGATGACCACCCTGCGTGGAAGTTGACAGAGGTTCCGAACCCGACCTGTCGGGAAGCGCTACAGCATTCACTCGCCAATGGCCATAGTGTGCTCGATACACTGGTTCTCAACCGATAAAGAGAAAATGAGAGGAAATGTCCGATTGCCGATGCGTAACAACTTTGGCCCTTGTCAGTACTTGGGCGGGTAAGTGCATCGGAACACAGGGTACTGTTGGCAGTTTTACTTCCTATTTTTCTTTCTCCTTTGTTTTCGGAGCCACAGCCCGATTCGGTCAGGGAGACGCCACCGTGAAATGAAGGGGCGTGCTGTGTGTCCATCGCCTCGCCTCTCCTTACCTCTCTCAGTCGTTTCTCGTGCTTGTTGTTTTGATATAGGCCGATTTGAGAGCGTCAGCTCTCGCGTCAGCCGAGCAAAGTCGAGACAAGTCGAGACACACTACAGGCTGGTCTGCAGCGAGTAACAGGGAGGAAAACAAAACATTAATTTCAAGGCGCGTGGCAAAAGTACCCATACGCGAAATTAAAAGCCTGCTGCGGTGGCCGGGAATCGAACCCGGATCAACTGCTTGGAAGGCAACTATGCTGACCATTACACCACCACCGCACAAGGGAGCGCCCCGGCGCCGCACTGTGTCGGCTTCCCGCCTGTCGGCAGCGGCCGAAGGTGATGGTACCTGGCAGGCGCATTTCGAGGTAGGCTAGGGGAGCACATCCAGACGCATTCGGACAGCATATCCGCGCACATTTCGCATCCTTTGGCAAGAGTCGGCTCTGGCGACGCAAGAGTACGCAGAGGACGGCGTTCTGGCGGCGATTTTAAGCAGTACAGTGCAGGGTTCAGCGTCTGCAGCATCTTCTCGGCAGAATGCTATGGCGCTTGACGACAGTCCCACTTTCCCTTAAGACAACTGCTCGGGAAGCAGCTTGAAGTTGATACCGACCGGAGCATCGGTGGTTCAGTGGTAGAATGCTCGCCTGCCACGCGGGCGGCCCGGGTTCGATTCCCGGCCGATGCATCATTTTGCTTTTCCCGCGGTAATGCTGCCGTGTGGCTTGCGCGCTTGACATGCACGATCCACAAGAATGTATAGCTGGATTCCCTTGAGAAGAACCGAGAACGCAGCACTGGCGGGTCCCCACTGGGACGCTCGCATCATGTTCTATAGACTAGCGTCGGCCTGGCCTCACAAGTTGCTGTGTCCAGGTGCCTCCGAGGCACTGAACTTTAACGACAAGGAGTGCTGCCTATCGTTGCAAAAGCTGCAGCAACACCGCAATCAACTGGGCCGGCAATGCACGTGTAGCAAACAGAACACGTTATCCAGGAAGTACAGTGTCTTCACGTCTAACATTCGGTATGATACTTACCCAGTTTCCAGGACAAACGGTTCACCGGTGCCTCGGTAGCGCAGTAGGCAGCGCGTAAGTCTCATAATCTTAAGGTCGTGAGTTCGATCCTCACCCGGGGCATTTAATTTTCTGTGACTGATGGTGGTGCTGTTGCTGGGGCCCCAACTTATTTCTTGTTTGTTATCCACAACGCTTCAGCGGGAAAATGTTTACTTCCTGTTATTGCTACTTACAGCTTCCCTTTTCCTCTTCTCCCAGCAGAGCATGAAGCCAAAAGCATTGCTCTGAGACGTTTGAGGTGCGCGCCTTGCCAGTCAGCATGCGCAAAGATGCTCGCAAAGAGAGATGGGCGCGGACGCGGGACTCGGCACGAAATGCGCCAAGGGACCGTCCGAACCGTCGAAGAAACGCACAGATCCGGTGTGGTCTAGTGGCTAGGATACCTGGCTTTCACCCAGGAGGCCCGGGTTCGATTCCCGGTACCGGAACGGAATTTTTTCCACACTACTCGTGACAAGTTTGAGCTGTCCGAGCTGCCGTTTCCCGTCCTGCTCGCAATATAGCTACTGTTTCGTGACAGTCAGCAGAATATAGACGAGGGAAGCAGACACACGACGGCCATAGAAATGGTGTATGGCTTCATGCCACACGGTTCCAGTGTAGGCCTGAGCAACTGCATCTGTCGAGGCCCGTTAGCTCAGTTGGTTAGAGCGTCGTGCTAATAACGCGAAGGTCGTGGGTTCGATCCCCCCACGGGCCACTACGCATTTACTACTACGAAAAGGCAGCGCCTATTTCAGCTGGCGAGTGTGATGACCACCCTGCGTGGAAGTTGACAGAGGTTCCGAACCCGACCTGTCGGGAAGCGCTACAGCATTCACTCGCCAATGGCTATAGTGTGCTCGATACACTGGTTCTCAACCGATAAAGAGAAAATGAGAGGAAATGTCCGATTGCCGATGCGTAACAACTTTGGCCCTTGTCAGTACTTGGGCGGGTAAGTGCATCGGAACACAGGGTACTGTTGGCAGTTTTACTTCCTATTTTTCTTTCTCCTTTGTTTTCGGAGCCACAGCCCGATTCGGTCAGGGAGACGCCACCGTGAAATGAAGGGGCGTGCTGTGTGTCCATCGCCTCGCCTCTCCTTACCTCTCTCAGTCGTTTCTCGTGCTTGTTGTTTTGATATAGGCCGATTTGAGAGCGTCAGCTCTCGCGTCAGCCGAGCAAAGTCGAGACAAGTCGAGACACACTACAGGCTGGTCTGCAGCGAGTAACAGGGAGGAAAACAAAACATTAATTTCAAGGCGCGTGGCAAAAGTACCCATACGCGAAATTAAAAGCCTGCTGCGGTGGCCGGGAATCGAACCCGGATCAACTGCTTGGAAGGCAACTATGCTGACCATTACACCACCACCGCACAAGGGAGCGCCCCGGCGCCGCACTGTGTCGGCTTCCCGCCTGTCGGCAGCGGCCGAAGGTGATGGTACCTGGCAGGCGCATTTCGAGGTAGGCTAGGGGAGCACATCCAGACGCATTCGGACAGCATATCCGCGCACATTTCGCATCCTTTGGCAAGAGTCGGCTCTGGCGACGCAAGAGTACGCAGAGGACGGCGTTCTGGCGGCGATTTTAAGCAGTACAGTGCAGGGTTCAGCGTCTGCAGCATCTTCTCGGCAGAATGCTATGGCGCTTGACGACAGTCCCACTTTCCCTTAAGACAACTGCTCGGGAAGCAGCTTGAAGTTGATACCGACCGGAGCATCGGTGGTTCAGTGGTAGAATGCTCGCCTGCCACGCGGGCGGCCCGGGTTCGATTCCCGGCCGATGCATCATTTTGCTTTTCCCGCGGTAATGCTGCCGTGTGGCTTGCGCGCTTGACATGCACGATCCACAAGAATGTATAGCTGGATTCCCTTGAGAAGAACCGAGAACGCAGCACTGGCGGGTCCCCACTGGGACGCTCGCATCATGTTCTATAGACTAGCGTCGGCCTGGCCTCACAAGTTGCTGTGTCCAGGTGCCTCCGAGGCACTGAACTTTAACGACAAGGAGTGCTGCCTATCGTTGCAAAAGCTGCAGCAACACCGCAATCAACTGGGCCGGCAATGCACGTGTAGCAAACAGAACACGTTATCCAGGAAGTACAGTGTCTTCACGTCTAACATTCGGTATGATACTTACCCAGTTTCCAGGACAAACGGTTCACCGGTGCCTCGGTAGCGCAGTAGGCAGCGCGTAAGTCTCATAATCTTAAGGTCGTGAGTTCGATCCTCACCCGGGGCATTTAATTTTCTGTGACTGATGGTGGTGCTGTTGCTGGGGCCCCAACTTATTTCTTGTTTGTTATCCACAACGCTTCAGCGGGAAAATGTTTACTTCCTGTTATTGCTACTTACAGCTTCCCTTTTCCTCTTCTCCCAGCAGAGCATGAAGCCAAAAGCATTGCTCTGAGACGTTTGAGGTGCGCGCCTTGCCAGTCAGCATGCGCAAAGATGCTCGCAAAGAGAGATGGGCGCGGACGCGGGACTCGGCACGAAATGCGCCAAGGGACCGTCCGAACCGTCGAAGAAACGCACAGATCCGGTGTGGTCTAGTGGCTAGGATACCTGGCTTTCACCCAGGAGGCCCGGGTTCGATTCCCGGTACCGGAACGGAATTTTTTCCACACTACTCGTGACAAGTTTGAGCTGTCCGAGCTGCCGTTTCCCGTCCTGCTCGCAATATAGCTACTGTTTCGTGACAGTCAGCAGAATATAGACGAGGGAAGCAGACACACGACGGCCATAGAAATGGTGTATGGCTTCATGCCACACGGTTCCAGTGTAGGCCTGAGCAACTGCATCTGTCGAGGCCCGTTAGCTCAGTTGGTTAGAGCGTCGTGCTAATAACGCGAAGGTCGTGGGTTCGATCCCCCCACGGGCCACTACGCATTTACTACTACGAAAAGGCAGCGCCTATTTCAGCTGGCGAGTGTGATGACCACCCTGCGTGGAAGTTGACAGAGGTTCCGAACCCGACCTGTCGGGAAGCGCTACAGCATTCACTCGCCAATGGCTATAGTGTGCTCGATACACTGGTTCTCAACCGATAAAGAGAAAATGAGAGGAAATGTCCGATTGCCGATGCGTAACAACTTTGGCCCTTGTCAGTACTTGGGCGGGTAAGTGCATCGGAACACAGGGTACTGTTGGCAGTTTTACTTCCTATTTTTCTTTCTCCTTTGTTTTCGGAGCCACAGCCCGATTCGGTCAGGGAGACGCCACCGTGAAATGAAGGGGCGTGCTGTGTGTCCATCGCCTCGCCTCTCCTTACCTCTCTCAGTCGTTTCTCGTGCTTGTTGTTTTGATATAGGCCGATTTGAGAGCGTCAGCTCTCGCGTCAGCCGAGCAAAGTCGAGACAAGTCGAGACACACTACAGGCTGGTCTGCAGCGAGTAACAGGGAGGAAAACAAAACATTAATTTCAAGGCGCGTGGCAAAAGTACCCATACGCGAAATTAAAAGCCTGCTGCGGTGGCCGGGAATCGAACCCGGATCAACTGCTTGGAAGGCAACTATGCTGACCATTACACCACCACCGCACAAGGGAGCGCCCCGGCGCCGCACTGTGTCGGCTTCCCGCCTGTCGGCAGCGGCCGAAGGTGATGGTACCTGGCAGGCGCATTTCGAGGTAGGCTAGGGGAGCACATCCAGACGCATTCGGACAGCATATCCGCGCACATTTCGCATCCTTTGGCAAGAGTCGGCTCTGGCGACGCAAGAGTACGCAGAGGACGGCGTTCTGGCGGCGATTTTAAGCAGTACAGTGCAGGGTTCAGCGTCTGCAGCATCTTCTCGGCAGAATGCTATGGCGCTTGACGACAGTCCCACTTTCCCTTAAGACAACTGCTCGGGAAGCAGCTTGAAGTTGATACCGACCGGAGCATCGGTGGTTCAGTGGTAGAATGCTCGCCTGCCACGCGGGCGGCCCGGGTTCGATTCCCGGCCGATGCATCATTTTGCTTTTCCCGCGGTAATGCTGCCGTGTGGCTTGCGCGCTTGACATGCACGATCCACAAGAATGTATAGCTGGATTCCCTTGAGAAGAACCGAGAACGCAGCACTGGCGGGTCCCCACTGGGACGCTCGCATCATGTTCTATAGACTAGCGTCGGCCTGGCCTCACAAGTTGCTGTGTCCAGGTGCCTCCGAGGCACTGAACTTTAACGACAAGGAGTGCTGCCTATCGTTGCAAAAGCTGCAGCAACACCGCAATCAACTGGGCCGGCAATGCACGTGTAGCAAACAGAACACGTTATCCAGGAAGTACAGTGTCTTCACGTCTAACATTCGGTATGATACTTACCCAGTTTCCAGGACAAACGGTTCACCGGTGCCTCGGTAGCGCAGTAGGCAGCGCGTAAGTCTCATAATCTTAAGGTCGTGAGTTCGATCCTCACCCGGGGCATTTAATTTTCTGTGACTGATGGTGGTGCTGTTGCTGGGGCCCCAACTTATTTCTTGTTTGTTATCCACAACGCTTCAGCGGGAAAATGTTTACTTCCTGTTATTGCTACTTACAGCTTCCCTTTTCCTCTTCTCCCAGCAGAGCATGAAGCCAAAAGCATTGCTCTGAGACGTTTGAGGTGCGCGCCTTGCCAGTCAGCATGCGCAAAGATGCTCGCAAAGAGAGATGGGCGCGGACGCGGGACTCGGCACGAAATGCGCCAAGGGACCGTCCGAACCGTCGAAGAAACGCACAGATCCGGTGTGGTCTAGTGGCTAGGATACCTGGCTTTCACCCAGGAGGCCCGGGTTCGATTCCCGGTACCGGAACGGAATTTTTTCCACACTACTCGTGACAAGTTTGAGCTGTCCGAGCTGCCGTTTCCCGTCCTGCTCGCAATATAGCTACTGTTTCGTGACAGTCAGCAGAATATAGACGAGGGAAGCAGACACACGACGGCCATAGAAATGGTGTATGGCTTCATGCCACACGGTTCCAGTGTAGGCCTGAGCAACTGCATCTGTCGAGGCCCGTTAGCTCAGTTGGTTAGAGCGTCGTGCTAATAACGCGAAGGTCGTGGGTTCGATCCCCCCACGGGCCACTACGCATTTACTACTACGAAAAGGCAGCGCCTATTTCAGCTGGCGAGTGTGATGACCACCCTGCGTGGAAGTTGACAGAGGTTCCGAACCCGACCTGTCGGGAAGCGCTACAGCATTCACTCGCCAATGGCTATAGTGTGCTCGATACACTGGTTCTCAACCGATAAAGAGAAAATGAGAGGAAATGTCCGATTGCCGATGCGTAACAACTTTGGCCCTTGTCAGTACTTGGGCGGGTAAGTGCATCGGAACACAGGGTACTGTTGGCAGTTTTACTTCCTATTTTTCTTTCTCCTTTGTTTTCGGAGCCACAGCCCGATTCGGTCAGGGAGACGCCACCGTGAAATGAAGGGGCGTGCTGTGTGTCCATCGCCTCGCCTCTCCTTACCTCTCTCAGTCGTTTCTCGTGCTTGTTGTTTTGATATAGGCCGATTTGAGAGCGTCAGCTCTCGCGTCAGCCGAGCAAAGTCGAGACAAGTCGAGACACACTACAGGCTGGTCTGCAGCGAGTAACAGGGAGGAAAACAAAACATTAATTTCAAGGCGCGTGGCAAAAGTACCCATACGCGAAATTAAAAGCCTGCTGCGGTGGCCGGGAATCGAACCCGGATCAACTGCTTGGAAGGCAACTATGCTGACCATTACACCACCACCGCACAAGGGAGCGCCCCGGCGCCGCACTGTGTCGGCTTCCCGCCTGTCGGCAGCGGCCGAAGGTGATGGTACCTGGCAGGCGCATTTCGAGGTAGGCTAGGGGAGCACATCCAGACGCATTCGGACAGCATATCCGCGCACATTTCGCATCCTTTGGCAAGAGTCGGCTCTGGCGACGCAAGAGTACGCAGAGGACGGCGTTCTGGCGGCGATTTTAAGCAGTACAGTGCAGGGTTCAGCGTCTGCAGCATCTTCTCGGCAGAATGCTATGGCGCTTGACGACAGTCCCACTTTCCCTTAAGACAACTGCTCGGGAAGCAGCTTGAAGTTGATACCGACCGGAGCATCGGTGGTTCAGTGGTAGAATGCTCGCCTGCCACGCGGGCGGCCCGGGTTCGATTCCCGGCCGATGCATCATTTTGCTTTTCCCGCGGTAATGCTGCCGTGTGGCTTGCGCGCTTGACATGCACGATCCACAAGAATGTATAGCTGGATTCCCTTGAGAAGAACCGAGAACGCAGCACTGGCGGGTCCCCACTGGGACGCTCGCATCATGTTCTATAGACTAGCGTCGGCCTGGCCTCACAAGTTGCTGTGTCCAGGTGCCTCCGAGGCACTGAACTTTAACGACAAGGAGTGCTGCCTATCGTTGCAAAAGCTGCAGCAACACCGCAATCAACTGGGCCGGCAATGCACGTGTAGCAAACAGAACACGTTATCCAGGAAGTACAGTGTCTTCACGTCTAACATTCGGTATGATACTTACCCAGTTTCCAGGACAAACGGTTCACCGGTGCCTCGGTAGCGCAGTAGGCAGCGCGTAAGTCTCATAATCTTAAGGTCGTGAGTTCGATCCTCACCCGGGGCATTTAATTTTCTGTGACTGATGGTGGTGCTGTTGCTGGGGCCCCAACTTATTTCTTGTTTGTTATCCACAACGCTTCAGCGGGAAAATGTTTACTTCCTGTTATTGCTACTTACAGCTTCCCTTTTCCTCTTCTCCCAGCAGAGCATGAAGCCAAAAGCATTGCTCTGAGACGTTTGAGGTGCGCGCCTTGCCAGTCAGCATGCGCAAAGATGCTCGCAAAGAGAGATGGGCGCGGACGCGGGACTCGGCACGAAATGCGCCAAGGGACCGTCCGAACCGTCGAAGAAACGCACAGATCCGGTGTGGTCTAGTGGCTAGGATACCTGGCTTTCACCCAGGAGGCCCGGGTTCGATTCCCGGTACCGGAACGGAATTTTTTCCACACTACTCGTGACAAGTTTGAGCTGTCCGAGCTGCCGTTTCCCGTCCTGCTCGCAATATAGCTACTGTTTCGTGACAGTCAGCAGAATATAGACGAGGGAAGCAGACACACGACGGCCATAGAAATGGTGTATGGCTTCATGCCACACGGTTCCAGTGTAGGCCTGAGCAACTGCATCTGTCGAGGCCCGTTAGCTCAGTTGGTTAGAGCGTCGTGCTAATAACGCGAAGGTCGTGGGTTCGATCCCCCCACGGGCCACTACGCATTTACTACTACGAAAAGGCAGCGCCTATTTCAGCTGGCGAGTGTGATGACCACCCTGCGTGGAAGTTGACAGAGGTTCCGAACCCGACCTGTCGGGAAGCGCTACAGCATTCACTCGCCAATGGCCATAGTGTGCTCGATACACTGGTTCTCAACCGATAAAGAGAAAATGAGAGGAAATGTCCGATTGCCGATGCGTAACAACTTTGGCCCTTGTCAGTACTTGGGCGGGTAAGTGCATCGGAACACAGGGTACTGTTGGCAGTTTTACTTCCTATTTTTCTTTCTCCTTTGTTTTCGGAGCCACAGCCCGATTCGGTCAGGGAGACGCCACCGTGAAATGAAGGGGCGTGCTGTGTGTCCATCGCCTCGCCTCTCCTTACCTCTCTCAGTCGTTTCTCGTGCTTGTTGTTTTGATATAGGCCGATTTGAGAGCGTCAGCTCTCGCGTCAGCCGAGCAAAGTCGAGACAAGTCGAGACACACTACAGGCTGGTCTGCAGCGAGTAACAGGGAGGAAAACAAAACATTAATTTCAAGGCGCGTGGCAAAAGTACCCATACGCGAAATTAAAAGCCTGCTGCGGTGGCCGGGAATCGAACCCGGATCAACTGCTTGGAAGGCAACTATGCTGACCATTACACCACCACCGCACAAGGGAGCGCCCCGGCGCCGCACTGTGTCGGCTTCCCGCCTGTCGGCAGCGGCCGAAGGTGATGGTACCTGGCAGGCGCATTTCGAGGTAGGCTAGGGGAGCACATCCAGACGCATTCGGACAGCATATCCGCGCACATTTCGCATCCTTTGGCAAGAGTCGGCTCTGGCGACGCAAGAGTACGCAGAGGACGGCGTTCTGGCGGCGATTTTAAGCAGTACAGTGCAGGGTTCAGCGTCTGCAGCATCTTCTCGGCAGAATGCTATGGCGCTTGACGACAGTCCCACTTTCCCTTAAGACAACTGCTCGGGAAGCAGCTTGAAGTTGATACCGACCGGAGCATCGGTGGTTCAGTGGTAGAATGCTCGCCTGCCACGCGGGCGGCCCGGGTTCGATTCCCGGCCGATGCATCATTTTGCTTTTCCCGCGGTAATGCTGCCGTGTGGCTTGCGCGCTTGACATGCACGATCCACAAGAATGTATAGCTGGATTCCCTTGAGAAGAACCGAGAACGCAGCACTGGCGGGTCCCCACTGGGACGCTCGCATCATGTTCTATAGACTAGCGTCGGCCTGGCCTCACAAGTTGCTGTGTCCAGGTGCCTCCGAGGCACTGAACTTTAACGACAAGGAGTGCTGCCTATCGTTGCAAAAGCTGCAGCAACACCGCAATCAACTGGGCCGGCAATGCACGTGTAGCAAACAGAACACGTTATCCAGGAAGTACAGTGTCTTCACGTCTAACATTCGGTGTGATACTTACCCAGTTTCCAGGACAAACGGTTCACCGGTGCCTCGGTAGCGCAGTAGGCAGCGCGTAAGTCTCATAATCTTAAGGTCGTGAGTTCGATCCTCACCCGGGGCATTTAATTTTCTGTGACTGATGGTGGTGCTGTTGCTGGGGCCCCAACTTATTTCTTGTTTGTTATCCACAACGCTTCAGCGGGAAAATGTTTACTTCCTGTTATTGCTACTTACAGCTTCCCTTTTCCTCTTCTCCCAGCAGAGCATGAAGCCAAAAGCATTGCTCTGAGACGTTTGAGGTGCGCGCCTTGCCAGTCAGCATGCGCAAAGATGCTCGCAAAGAGAGATGGGCGCGGACGCGGGACTCGGCACGAAATGCGCCAAGGGACCGTCCGAACCGTCGAAGAAACGCACAGATCCGGTGTGGTCTAGTGGCTAGGATACCTGGCTTTCACCCAGGAGGCCCGGGTTCGATTCCCGGTACCGGAACGGAATTTTTTCCACACTACTCGTGACAAGTTTGAGCTGTCCGAGCTGCCGTTTCCCGTCCTGCTCGCAATATAGCTACTGTTTCGTGACAGTCAGCAGAATATAGACGAGGGAAGCAGACACACGACGGCCATAGAAATGGTGTATGGCTTCATGCCACACGGTTCCAGTGTAGGCCTGAGCAACTGCATCTGTCGAGGCCCGTTAGCTCAGTTGGTTAGAGCGTCGTGCTAATAACGCGAAGGTCGTGGGTTCGATCCCCCCACGGGCCACTACGCATTTACTACTACGAAAAGGCAGCGCCTATTTCAGCTGGCGAGTGTGATGACCACCCTGCGTGGAAGTTGACAGAGGTTCCGAACCCGACCTGTCGGGAAGCGCTACAGCATTCACTCGCCAATGGCCATAGTGTGCTCGATACACTGGTTCTCAACCGATAAAGAGAAAATGAGAGGAAATGTCCGATTGCCGATGCGTAACAACTTTGGCCCTTGTCAGTACTTGGGCGGGTAAGTGCATCGGAACACAGGGTACTGTTGGCAGTTTTACTTCCTATTTTTCTTTCTCCTTTGTTTTCGGAGCCACAGCCCGATTCGGTCAGGGAGACGCCACCGTGAAATGAAGGGGCGTGCTGTGTGTCCATCGCCTCGCCTCTCCTTACCTCTCTCAGTCGTTTCTCGTGCTTGTTGTTTTGATATAGGCCGATTTGAGAGCGTCAGCTCTCGCGTCAGCCGAGCAAAGTCGAGACAAGTCGAGACACACTACAGGCTGGTCTGCAGCGAGTAACAGGGAGGAAAACAAAACATTAATTTCAAGGCGCGTGGCAAAAGTACCCATACGCGAAATTAAAAGCCTGCTGCGGTGGCCGGGAATCGAACCCGGATCAACTGCTTGGAAGGCAACTATGCTGACCATTACACCACCACCGCACAAGGGAGCGCCCCGGCGCCGCACTGTGTCGGCTTCCCGCCTGTCGGCAGCGGCCGAAGGTGATGGTACCTGGCAGGCGCATTTCGAGGTAGGCTAGGGGAGCACATCCAGACGCATTCGGACAGCATATCCGCGCACATTTCGCATCCTTTGGCAAGAGTCGGCTCTGGCGACGCAAGAGTACGCAGAGGACGGCGTTCTGGCGGCGATTTTAAGCAGTACAGTGCAGGGTTCAGCGTCTGCAGCATCTTCTCGGCAGAATGCTATGGCGCTTGACGACAGTCCCACTTTCCCTTAAGACAACTGCTCGGGAAGCAGCTTGAAGTTGATACCGACCGGAGCATCGGTGGTTCAGTGGTAGAATGCTCGCCTGCCACGCGGGCGGCCCGGGTTCGATTCCCGGCCGATGCATCATTTTGCTTTTCCCGCGGTAATGCTGCCGTGTGGCTTGCGCGCTTGACATGCACGATCCACAAGAATGTATAGCTGGATTCCCTTGAGAAGAACCGAGAACGCAGCACTGGCGGGTCCCCACTGGGACGCTCGCATCATGTTCTATAGACTAGCGTCGGCCTGGCCTCACAAGTTGCTGTGTCCAGGTGCCTCCGAGGCACTGAACTTTAACGACAAGGAGTGCTGCCTATCGTTGCAAAAGCTGCAGCAACACCGCAATCAACTGGGCCGGCAATGCACGTGTAGCAAACAGAACACGTTATCCAGGAAGTACAGTGTCTTCACGTCTAACATTCGGTGTGATACTTACCCAGTTTCCAGGACAAACGGTTCACCGGTGCCTCGGTAGCGCAGTAGGCAGCGCGTAAGTCTCATAATCTTAAGGTCGTGAGTTCGATCCTCACCCGGGGCATTTAATTTTCTGTGACTGATGGTGGTGCTGTTGCTGGGGCCCCAACTTATTTCTTGTTTGTTATCCACAACGCTTCAGCGGGAAAATGTTTACTTCCTGTTATTGCTACTTACAGCTTCCCTTTTCCTCTTCTCCCAGCAGAGCATGAAGCCAAAAGCATTGCTCTGAGACGTTTGAGGTGCGCGCCTTGCCAGTCAGCATGCGCAAAGATGCTCGCAAAGAGAGATGGGCGCGGACGCGGGACTCGGCACGAAATGCGCCAAGGGACCGTCCGAACCGTCGAAGAAACGCACAGATCCGGTGTGGTCTAGTGGCTAGGATACCTGGCTTTCACCCAGGAGGCCCGGGTTCGATTCCCGGTACCGGAACGGAATTTTTTCCACACTACTCGTGACAAGTTTGAGCTGTCCGAGCTGCCGTTTCCCGTCCTGCTCGCAATATAGCTACTGTTTCGTGACAGTCAGCAGAATATAGACGAGGGAAGCAGACACACGACGGCCATAGAAATGGTGTATGGCTTCATGCCACACGGTTCCAGTGTAGGCCTGAGCAACTGCATCTGTCGAGGCCCGTTAGCTCAGTTGGTTAGAGCGTCGTGCTAATAACGCGAAGGTCGTGGGTTCGATCCCCCCACGGGCCACTACGCATTTACTACTACGAAAAGGCAGCGCCTATTTCAGCTGGCGAGTGTGATGACCACCCTGCGTGGAAGTTGACAGAGGTTCCGAACCCGACCTGTCGGGAAGCGCTACAGCATTCACTCGCCAATGGCCATAGTGTGCTCGATACACTGGTTCTCAACCGATAAAGAGAAAATGAGAGGAAATGTCCGATTGCCGATGCGTAACAACTTTGGCCCTTGTCAGTACTTGGGCGGGTAAGTGCATCGGAACACAGGGTACTGTTGGCAGTTTTACTTCCTATTTTTCTTTCTCCTTTGTTTTCGGAGCCACAGCCCGATTCGGTCAGGGAGACGCCACCGTGAAATGAAGGGGCGTGCTGTGTGTCCATCGCCTCGCCTCTCCTTACCTCTCTCAGTCGTTTCTCGTGCTTGTTGTTTTGATATAGGCCGATTTGAGAGCGTCAGCTCTCGCGTCAGCCGAGCAAAGTCGAGACAAGTCGAGACACACTACAGGCTGGTCTGCAGCGAGTAACAGGGAGGAAAACAAAACATTAATTTCAAGGCGCGTGGCAAAAGTACCCATACGCGAAATTAAAAGCCTGCTGCGGTGGCCGGGAATCGAACCCGGATCAACTGCTTGGAAGGCAACTATGCTGACCATTACACCACCACCGCACAAGGGAGCGCCCCGGCGCCGCACTGTGTCGGCTTCCCGCCTGTCGGCAGCGGCCGAAGGTGATGGTACCTGGCAGGCGCATTTCGAGGTAGGCTAGGGGAGCACATCCAGACGCATTCGGACAGCATATCCGCGCACATTTCGCATCCTTTGGCAAGAGTCGGCTCTGGCGACGCAAGAGTACGCAGAGGACGGCGTTCTGGCGGCGATTTTAAGCAGTACAGTGCAGGGTTCAGCGTCTGCAGCATCTTCTCGGCAGAATGCTATGGCGCTTGACGACAGTCCCACTTTCCCTTAAGACAACTGCTCGGGAAGCAGCTTGAAGTTGATACCGACCGGAGCATCGGTGGTTCAGTGGTAGAATGCTCGCCTGCCACGCGGGCGGCCCGGGTTCGATTCCCGGCCGATGCATCATTTTGCTTTTCCCGCGGTAATGCTGCCGTGTGGCTTGCGCGCTTGACATGCACGATCCACAAGAATGTATAGCTGGATTCCCTTGAGAAGAACCGAGAACGCAGCACTGGCGGGTCCCCACTGGGACGCTCGCATCATGTTCTATAGACTAGCGTCGGCCTGGCCTCACAAGTTGCTGTGTCCAGGTGCCTCCGAGGCACTGAACTTTAACGACAAGGAGTGCTGCCTATCGTTGCAAAAGCTGCAGCAACACCGCAATCAACTGGGCCGGCAATGCACGTGTAGCAAACAGAACACGTTATCCAGGAAGTACAGTGTCTTCACGTCTAACATTCGGTATGATACTTACCCAGTTTCCAGGACAAACGGTTCACCGGTGCCTCGGTAGCGCAGTAGGCAGCGCGTAAGTCTCATAATCTTAAGGTCGTGAGTTCGATCCTCACCCGGGGCATTTAATTTTCTGTGACTGATGGTGGTGCTGTTGCTGGGGCCCCAACTTATTTCTTGTTTGTTATCCACAACGCTTCAGCGGGAAAATGTTTACTTCCTGTTATTGCTACTTACAGCTTCCCTTTTCCTCTTCTCCCAGCAGAGCATGAAGCCAAAAGCATTGCTCTGAGACGTTTGAGGTGCGCGCCTTGCCAGTCAGCATGCGCAAAGATGCTCGCAAAGAGAGATGGGCGCGGACGCGGGACTCGGCACGAAATGCGCCAAGGGACCGTCCGAACCGTCGAAGAAACGCACAGATCCGGTGTGGTCTAGTGGCTAGGATACCTGGCTTTCACCCAGGAGGCCCGGGTTCGATTCCCGGTACCGGAACGGAATTTTTTCCACACTACTCGTGACAAGTTTGAGCTGTCCGAGCTGCCGTTTCCCGTCCTGCTCGCAATATAGCTACTGTTTCGTGACAGTCAGCAGAATATAGACGAGGGAAGCAGACACACGACGGCCATAGAAATGGTGTATGGCTTCATGCCACACGGTTCCAGTGTAGGCCTGAGCAACTGCATCTGTCGAGGCCCGTTAGCTCAGTTGGTTAGAGCGTCGTGCTAATAACGCGAAGGTCGTGGGTTCGATCCCCCCACGGGCCACTACGCATTTACTACTACGAAAAGGCAGCGCCTATTTCAGCTGGCGAGTGTGATGACCACCCTGCGTGGAAGTTGACAGAGGTTCCGAACCCGACCTGTCGGGAAGCGCTACAGCATTCACTCGCCAATGGCTATAGTGTGCTCGATACACTGGTTCTCAACCGATAAAGAGAAAATGAGAGGAAATGTCCGATTGCCGATGCGTAACAACTTTGGCCCTTGTCAGTACTTGGGCGGGTAAGTGCATCGGAACACAGGGTACTGTTGGCAGTTTTACTTCCTATTTTTCTTTCTCCTTTGTTTTCGGAGCCACAGCCCGATTCGGTCAGGGAGACGCCACCGTGAAATGAAGGGGCGTGCTGTGTGTCCATCGCCTCGCCTCTCCTTACCTCTCTCAGTCGTTTCTCGTGCTTGTTGTTTTGATATAGGCCGATTTGAGAGCGTCAGCTCTCGCGTCAGCCGAGCAAAGTCGAGACAAGTCGAGACACACTACAGGCTGGTCTGCAGCGAGTAACAGGGAGGAAAACAAAACATTAATTTCAAGGCGCGTGGCAAAAGTACCCATACGCGAAATTAAAAGCCTGCTGCGGTGGCCGGGAATCGAACCCGGATCAACTGCTTGGAAGGCAACTATGCTGACCATTACACCACCACCGCACAAGGGAGCGCCCCGGCGCCGCACTGTGTCGGCTTCCCGCCTGTCGGCAGCGGCCGAAGGTGATGGTACCTGGCAGGCGCATTTCGAGGTAGGCTAGGGGAGCACATCCAGACGCATTCGGACAGCATATCCGCGCACATTTCGCATCCTTTGGCAAGAGTCGGCTCTGGCGACGCAAGAGTACGCAGAGGACGGCGTTCTGGCGGCGATTTTAAGCAGTACAGTGCAGGGTTCAGCGTCTGCAGCATCTTCTCGGCAGAATGCTATGGCGCTTGACGACAGTCCCACTTTCCCTTAAGACAACTGCTCGGGAAGCAGCTTGAAGTTGATACCGACCGGAGCATCGGTGGTTCAGTGGTAGAATGCTCGCCTGCCACGCGGGCGGCCCGGGTTCGATTCCCGGCCGATGCATCATTTTGCTTTTCCCGCGGTAATGCTGCCGTGTGGCTTGCGCGCTTGACATGCACGATCCACAAGAATGTATAGCTGGATTCCCTTGAGAAGAACCGAGAACGCAGCACTGGCGGGTCCCCACTGGGACGCTCGCATCATGTTCTATAGACTAGCGTCGGCCTGGCCTCACAAGTTGCTGTGTCCAGGTGCCTCCGAGGCACTGAACTTTAACGACAAGGAGTGCTGCCTATCGTTGCAAAAGCTGCAGCAACACCGCAATCAACTGGGCCGGCAATGCACGTGTAGCAAACAGAACACGTTATCCAGGAAGTACAGTGTCTTCACGTCTAACATTCGGTATGATACTTACCCAGTTTCCAGGACAAACGGTTCACCGGTGCCTCGGTAGCGCAGTAGGCAGCGCGTAAGTCTCATAATCTTAAGGTCGTGAGTTCGATCCTCACCCGGGGCATTTAATTTTCTGTGACTGATGGTGGTGCTGTTGCTGGGGCCCCAACTTATTTCTTGTTTGTTATCCACAACGCTTCAGCGGGAAAATGTTTACTTCCTGTTATTGCTACTTACAGCTTCCCTTTTCCTCTTCTCCCAGCAGAGCATGAAGCCAAAAGCATTGCTCTGAGACGTTTGAGGTGCGCGCCTTGCCAGTCAGCATGCGCAAAGATGCTCGCAAAGAGAGATGGGCGCGGACGCGGGACTCGGCACGAAATGCGCCAAGGGACCGTCCGAACCGTCGAAGAAACGCACAGATCCGGTGTGGTCTAGTGGCTAGGATACCTGGCTTTCACCCAGGAGGCCCGGGTTCGATTCCCGGTACCGGAACGGAATTTTTTCCACACTACTCGTGACAAGTTTGAGCTGTCCGAGCTGCCGTTTCCCGTCCTGCTCGCAATATAGCTACTGTTTCGTGACAGTCAGCAGAATATAGACGAGGGAAGCAGACACACGACGGCCATAGAAATGGTGTATGGCTTCATGCCACACGGTTCCAGTGTAGGCCTGAGCAACTGCATCTGTCGAGGCCCGTTAGCTCAGTTGGTTAGAGCGTCGTGCTAATAACGCGAAGGTCGTGGGTTCGATCCCCCCACGGGCCACTACGCATTTACTACTACGAAAAGGCAGCGCCTATTTCAGCTGGCGAGTGTGATGACCACCCTGCGTGGAAGTTGACAGAGGTTCCGAACCCGACCTGTCGGGAAGCGCTACAGCATTCACTCGCCAATGGCTATAGTGTGCTCGATACACTGGTTCTCAACCGATAAAGAGAAAATGAGAGGAAATGTCCGATTGCCGATGCGTAACAACTTTGGCCCTTGTCAGTACTTGGGCGGGTAAGTGCATCGGAACACAGGGTACTGTTGGCAGTTTTACTTCCTATTTTTCTTTCTCCTTTGTTTTCGGAGCCACAGCCCGATTCGGTCAGGGAGACGCCACCGTGAAATGAAGGGGCGTGCTGTGTGTCCATCGCCTCGCCTCTCCTTACCTCTCTCAGTCGTTTCTCGTGCTTGTTGTTTTGATATAGGCCGATTTGAGAGCGTCAGCTCTCGCGTCAGCCGAGCAAAGTCGAGACAAGTCGAGACACACTACAGGCTGGTCTGCAGCGAGTAACAGGGAGGAAAACAAAACATTAATTTCAAGGCGCGTGGCAAAAGTACCCATACGCGAAATTAAAAGCCTGCTGCGGTGGCCGGGAATCGAACCCGGATCAACTGCTTGGAAGGCAACTATGCTGACCATTACACCACCACCGCACAAGGGAGCGCCCCGGCGCCGCACTGTGTCGGCTTCCCGCCTGTCGGCAGCGGCCGAAGGTGATGGTACCTGGCAGGCGCATTTCGAGGTAGGCTAGGGGAGCACATCCAGACGCATTCGGACAGCATATCCGCGCACATTTCGCATCCTTTGGCAAGAGTCGGCTCTGGCGACGCAAGAGTACGCAGAGGACGGCGTTCTGGCGGCGATTTTAAGCAGTACAGTGCAGGGTTCAGCGTCTGCAGCATCTTCTCGGCAGAATGCTATGGCGCTTGACGACAGTCCCACTTTCCCTTAAGACAACTGCTCGGGAAGCAGCTTGAAGTTGATACCGACCGGAGCATCGGTGGTTCAGTGGTAGAATGCTCGCCTGCCACGCGGGCGGCCCGGGTTCGATTCCCGGCCGATGCATCATTTTGCTTTTCCCGCGGTAATGCTGCCGTGTGGCTTGCGCGCTTGACATGCACGATCCACAAGAATGTATAGCTGGATTCCCTTGAGAAGAACCGAGAACGCAGCACTGGCGGGTCCCCACTGGGACGCTCGCATCATGTTCTATAGACTAGCGTCGGCCTGGCCTCACAAGTTGCTGTGTCCAGGTGCCTCCGAGGCACTGAACTTTAACGACAAGGAGTGCTGCCTATCGTTGCAAAAGCTGCAGCAACACCGCAATCAACTGGGCCGGCAATGCACGTGTAGCAAACAGAACACGTTATCCAGGAAGTACAGTGTCTTCACGTCTAACATTCGGTATGATACTTACCCAGTTTCCAGGACAAACGGTTCACCGGTGCCTCGGTAGCGCAGTAGGCAGCGCGTAAGTCTCATAATCTTAAGGTCGTGAGTTCGATCCTCACCCGGGGCATTTAATTTTCTGTGACTGATGGTGGTGCTGTTGCTGGGGCCCCAACTTATTTCTTGTTTGTTATCCACAACGCTTCAGCGGGAAAATGTTTACTTCCTGTTATTGCTACTTACAGCTTCCCTTTTCCTCTTCTCCCAGCAGAGCATGAAGCCAAAAGCATTGCTCTGAGACGTTTGAGGTGCGCGCCTTGCCAGTCAGCATGCGCAAAGATGCTCGCAAAGAGAGATGGGCGCGGACGCGGGACTCGGCACGAAATGCGCCAAGGGACCGTCCGAACCGTCGAAGAAACGCACAGATCCGGTGTGGTCTAGTGGCTAGGATACCTGGCTTTCACCCAGGAGGCCCGGGTTCGATTCCCGGTACCGGAACGGAATTTTTTCCACACTACTCGTGACAAGTTTGAGCTGTCCGAGCTGCCGTTTCCCGTCCTGCTCGCAATATAGCTACTGTTTCGTGACAGTCAGCAGAATATAGACGAGGGAAGCAGACACACGACGGCCATAGAAATGGTGTATGGCTTCATGCCACACGGTTCCAGTGTAGGCCTGAGCAACTGCATCTGTCGAGGCCCGTTAGCTCAGTTGGTTAGAGCGTCGTGCTAATAACGCGAAGGTCGTGGGTTCGATCCCCCCACGGGCCACTACGCATTTACTACTACGAAAAGGCAGCGCCTATTTCAGCTGGCGAGTGTGATGACCACCCTGCGTGGAAGTTGACAGAGGTTCCGAACCCGACCTGTCGGGAAGCGCTACAGCATTCACTCGCCAATGGCCATAGTGTGCTCGATACACTGGTTCTCAACCGATAAAGAGAAAATGAGAGGAAATGTCCGATTGCCGATGCGTAACAACTTTGGCCCTTGTCAGTACTTGGGCGGGTAAGTGCATCGGAACACAGGGTACTGTTGGCAGTTTTACTTCCTATTTTTCTTTCTCCTTTGTTTTCGGAGCCACAGCCCGATTCGGTCAGGGAGACGCCACCGTGAAATGAAGGGGCGTGCTGTGTGTCCATCGCCTCGCCTCTCCTTACCTCTCTCAGTCGTTTCTCGTGCTTGTTGTTTTGATATAGGCCGATTTGAGAGCGTCAGCTCTCGCGTCAGCCGAGCAAAGTCGAGACAAGTCGAGACACACTACAGGCTGGTCTGCAGCGAGTAACAGGGAGGAAAACAAAACATTAATTTCAAGGCGCGTGGCAAAAGTACCCATACGCGAAATTAAAAGCCTGCTGCGGTGGCCGGGAATCGAACCCGGATCAACTGCTTGGAAGGCAACTATGCTGACCATTACACCACCACCGCACAAGGGAGCGCCCCGGCGCCGCACTGTGTCGGCTTCCCGCCTGTCGGCAGCGGCCGAAGGTGATGGTACCTGGCAGGCGCATTTCGAGGTAGGCTAGGGGAGCACATCCAGACGCATTCGGACAGCATATCCGCGCACATTTCGCATCCTTTGGCAAGAGTCGGCTCTGGCGACGCAAGAGTACGCAGAGGACGGCGTTCTGGCGGCGATTTTAAGCAGTACAGTGCAGGGTTCAGCGTCTGCAGCATCTTCTCGGCAGAATGCTATGGCGCTTGACGACAGTCCCACTTTCCCTTAAGACAACTGCTCGGGAAGCAGCTTGAAGTTGATACCGACCGGAGCATCGGTGGTTCAGTGGTAGAATGCTCGCCTGCCACGCGGGCGGCCCGGGTTCGATTCCCGGCCGATGCATCATTTTGCTTTTCCCGCGGTAATGCTGCCGTGTGGCTTGCGCGCTTGACATGCACGATCCACAAGAATGTATAGCTGGATTCCCTTGAGAAGAACCGAGAACGCAGCACTGGCGGGTCCCCACTGGGACGCTCGCATCATGTTCTATCGACTAGCGTCGGCCTGGCCTCACAAGTTGCTGTGTCCAGGTGCCTCCGAGGCACTGAACTTTAACGACAAGGAGTGCTGCCTATCGTTGCAAAAGCTGCAGCAACACCGCAATCAACTGGGCCGGCAATGCACGTGTAGCAAACAGAACACGTTATCCAGGAAGTACAGTGTCTTCACGTCTAACATTCGGTATGATACTTACCCAGTTTCCAGGACAAACGGTTCACCGGTGCCTCGGTAGCGCAGTAGGCAGCGCGTAAGTCTCATAATCTTAAGGTCGTGAGTTCGATCCTCACCCGGGGCATTTAATTTTCTGTGACTGATGGTGGTGCTGTTGCTGGGGCCCCAACTTATTTCTTGTTTGTTATCCACAACGCTTCAGCGGGAAAATGTTTACTTCCTGTTATTGCTACTTACAGCTTCCCTTTTCCTCTTCTCCCAGCAGAGCATGAAGCCAAAAGCATTGCTCTGAGACGTTTGAGGTGCGCGCCTTGCCAGTCAGCATGCGCAAAGATGCTCGCAAAGAGAGATGGGCGCGGACGCGGGACTCGGCACGAAATGCGCCAAGGGACCGTCCGAACCGTCGAAGAAACGCACAGATCCGGTGTGGTCTAGTGGCTAGGATACCTGGCTTTCACCCAGGAGGCCCGGGTTCGATTCCCGGTACCGGAACGGAATTTTTTCCACACTACTCGTGACAAGTTTGAGCTGTCCGAGCTGCCGTTTCCCGTCCTGCTCGCAATATAGCTACTGTTTCGTGACAGTCAGCAGAATATAGACGAGGGAAGCAGACACACGACGGCCATAGAAATGGTGTATGGCTTCATGCCACACGGTTCCAGTGTAGGCCTGAGCAACTGCATCTGTCGAGGCCCGTTAGCTCAGTTGGTTAGAGCGTCGTGCTAATAACGCGAAGGTCGTGGGTTCGATCCCCCCACGGGCCACTACGCATTTACTACTACGAAAAGGCAGCGCCTATTTCAGCTGGCGAGTGTGATGACCACCCTGCGTGGAAGTTGACAGAGGTTCCGAACCCGACCTGTCGGGAAGCGCTACAGCATTCACTCGCCAATGGCCATAGTGTGCTCGATACACTGGTTCTCAACCGATAAAGAGAAAATGAGAGGAAATGTCCGATTGCCGATGCGTAACAACTTTGGCCCTTGTCAGTACTTGGGCGGGTAAGTGCATCGGAACACAGGGTACTGTTGGCAGTTTTACTTCCTATTTTTCTTTCTCCTTTGTTTTCGGAGCCACAGCCCGATTCGGTCAGGGAGACGCCACCGTGAAATGAAGGGGCGTGCTGTGTGTCCATCGCCTCGCCTCTCCTTACCTCTCTCAGTCGTTTCTCGTGCTTGTTGTTTTGATATAGGCCGATTTGAGAGCGTCAGCTCTCGCGTCAGCCGAGCAAAGTCGAGACAAGTCGAGACACACTACAGGCTGGTCTGCAGCGAGTAACAGGGAGGAAAACAAAACATTAATTTCAAGGCGCGTGGCAAAAGTACCCATACGCGAAATTAAAAGCCTGCTGCGGTGGCCGGGAATCGAACCCGGATCAACTGCTTGGAAGGCAACTATGCTGACCATTACACCACCACCGCACAAGGGAGCGCCCCGGCGCCGCACTGTGTCGGCTTCCCGCCTGTCGGCAGCGGCCGAAGGTGATGGTACCTGGCAGGCGCATTTCGAGGTAGGCTAGGGGAGCACATCCAGACGCATTCGGACAGCATATCCGCGCACATTTCGCATCCTTTGGCAAGAGTCGGCTCTGGCGACGCAAGAGTACGCAGAGGACGGCGTTCTGGCGGCGATTTTAAGCAGTACAGTGCAGGGTTCAGCGTCTGCAGCATCTTCTCGGCAGAATGCTATGGCGCTTGACGACAGTCCCACTTTCCCTTAAGACAACTGCTCGGGAAGCAGCTTGAAGTTGATACCGACCGGAGCATCGGTGGTTCAGTGGTAGAATGCTCGCCTGCCACGCGGGCGGCCCGGGTTCGATTCCCGGCCGATGCATCATTTTGCTTTTCCCGCGGTAATGCTGCCGTGTGGCTTGCGCGCTTGACATGCACGATCCACAAGAATGTATAGCTGGATTCCCTTGAGAAGAACCGAGAACGCAGCACTGGCGGGTCCCCACTGGGACGCTCGCATCATGTTCTATCGACTAGCGTCGGCCTGGCCTCACAAGTTGCTGTGTCCAGGTGCCTCCGAGGCACTGAACTTTAACGACAAGGAGTGCTGCCTATCGTTGCAAAAGCTGCAGCAACACCGCAATCAACTGGGCCGGCAATGCACGTGTAGCAAACAGAACACGTTATCCAGGAAGTACAGTGTCTTCACGTCTAACATTCGGTATGATACTTACCCAGTTTCCAGGACAAACGGTTCACCGGTGCCTCGGTAGCGCAGTAGGCAGCGCGTAAGTCTCATAATCTTAAGGTCGTGAGTTCGATCCTCACCCGGGGCATTTAATTTTCTGTGACTGATGGTGGTGCTGTTGCTGGGGCCCCAACTTATTTCTTGTTTGTTATCCACAACGCTTCAGCGGGAAAATGTTTACTTCCTGTTATTGCTACTTACAGCTTCCCTTTTCCTCTTCTCCCAGCAGAGCATGAAGCCAAAAGCATTGCTCTGAGACGTTTGAGGTGCGCGCCTTGCCAGTCAGCATGCGCAAAGATGCTCGCAAAGAGAGATGGGCGCGGACGCGGGACTCGGCACGAAATGCGCCAAGGGACCGTCCGAACCGTCGAAGAAACGCACAGATCCGGTGTGGTCTAGTGGCTAGGATACCTGGCTTTCACCCAGGAGGCCCGGGTTCGATTCCCGGTACCGGAACGGAATTTTTTCCACACTACTCGTGACAAGTTTGAGCTGTCCGAGCTGCCGTTTCCCGTCCTGCTCGCAATATAGCTACTGTTTCGTGACAGTCAGCAGAATATAGACGAGGGAAGCAGACACACGACGGCCATAGAAATGGTGTATGGCTTCATGCCACACGGTTCCAGTGTAGGCCTGAGCAACTGCATCTGTCGAGGCCCGTTAGCTCAGTTGGTTAGAGCGTCGTGCTAATAACGCGAAGGTCGTGGGTTCGATCCCCCCACGGGCCACTACGCATTTACTACTACGAAAAGGCAGCGCCTATTTCAGCTGGCGAGTGTGATGACCACCCTGCGTGGAAGTTGACAGAGGTTCCGAACCCGACCTGTCGGGAAGCGCTACAGCATTCACTCGCCAATGGCCATAGTGTGCTCGATACACTGGTTCTCAACCGATAAAGAGAAAATGAGAGGAAATGTCCGATTGCCGATGCGTAACAACTTTGGCCCTTGTCAGTACTTGGGCGGGTAAGTGCATCGGAACACAGGGTACTGTTGGCAGTTTTACTTCCTATTTTTCTTTCTCCTTTGTTTTCGGAGCCACAGCCCGATTCGGTCAGGGAGACGCCACCGTGAAATGAAGGGGCGTGCTGTGTGTCCATCGCCTCGCCTCTCCTTACCTCTCTCAGTCGTTTCTCGTGCTTGTTGTTTTGATATAGGCCGATTTGAGAGCGTCAGCTCTCGCGTCAGCCGAGCAAAGTCGAGACAAGTCGAGACACACTACAGGCTGGTCTGCAGCGAGTAACAGGGAGGAAAACAAAACATTAATTTCAAGGCGCGTGGCAAAAGTACCCATACGCGAAATTAAAAGCCTGCTGCGGTGGCCGGGAATCGAACCCGGATCAACTGCTTGGAAGGCAACTATGCTGACCATTACACCACCACCGCACAAGGGAGCGCCCCGGCGCCGCACTGTGTCGGCTTCCCGCCTGTCGGCAGCGGCCGAAGGTGATGGTACCTGGCAGGCGCATTTCGAGGTAGGCTAGGGGAGCACATCCAGACGCATTCGGACAGCATATCCGCGCACATTTCGCATCCTTTGGCAAGAGTCGGCTCTGGCGACGCAAGAGTACGCAGAGGACGGCGTTCTGGCGGCGATTTTAAGCAGTACAGTGCAGGGTTCAGCGTCTGCAGCATCTTCTCGGCAGAATGCTATGGCGCTTGACGACAGTCCCACTTTCCCTTAAGACAACTGCTCGGGAAGCAGCTTGAAGTTGATACCGACCGGAGCATCGGTGGTTCAGTGGTAGAATGCTCGCCTGCCACGCGGGCGGCCCGGGTTCGATTCCCGGCCGATGCATCATTTTGCTTTTCCCGCGGTAATGCTGCCGTGTGGCTTGCGCGCTTGACATGCACGATCCACAAGAATGTATAGCTGGATTCCCTTGAGAAGAACCGAGAACGCAGCACTGGCGGGTCCCCACTGGGACGCTCGCATCATGTTCTATCGACTAGCGTCGGCCTGGCCTCACAAGTTGCTGTGTCCAGGTGCCTCCGAGGCACTGAACTTTAACGACAAGGAGTGCTGCCTATCGTTGCAAAAGCTGCAGCAACACCGCAATCAACTGGGCCGGCAATGCACGTGTAGCAAACAGAACACGTTATCCAGGAAGTACAGTGTCTTCACGTCTAACATTCGGTATGATACTTACCCAGTTTCCAGGACAAACGGTTCACCGGTGCCTCGGTAGCGCAGTAGGCAGCGCGTAAGTCTCATAATCTTAAGGTCGTGAGTTCGATCCTCACCCGGGGCATTTAATTTTCTGTGACTGATGGTGGTGCTGTTGCTGGGGCCCCAACTTATTTCTTGTTTGTTATCCACAACGCTTCAGCGGGAAAATGTTTACTTCCTGTTATTGCTACTTACAGCTTCCCTTTTCCTCTTCTCCCAGCAGAGCATGAAGCCAAAAGCATTGCTCTGAGACGTTTGAGGTGCGCGCCTTGCCAGTCAGCATGCGCAAAGATGCTCGCAAAGAGAGATGGGCGCGGACGCGGGACTCGGCACGAAATGCGCCAAGGGACCGTCCGAACCGTCGAAGAAACGCACAGATCCGGTGTGGTCTAGTGGCTAGGATACCTGGCTTTCACCCAGGAGGCCCGGGTTCGATTCCCGGTACCGGAACGGAATTTTTTCCACACTACTCGTGACAAGTTTGAGCTGTCCGAGCTGCCGTTTCCCGTCCTGCTCGCAATATAGCTACTGTTTCGTGACAGTCAGCAGAATATAGACGAGGGAAGCAGACACACGACGGCCATAGAAATGGTGTATGGCTTCATGCCACACGGTTCCAGTGTAGGCCTGAGCAACTGCATCTGTCGAGGCCCGTTAGCTCAGTTGGTTAGAGCGTCGTGCTAATAACGCGAAGGTCGTGGGTTCGATCCCCCCACGGGCCACTACGCATTTACTACTACGAAAAGGCAGCGCCTATTTCAGCTGGCGAGTGTGATGACCACCCTGCGTGGAAGTTGACAGAGGTTCCGAACCCGACCTGTCGGGAAGCGCTACAGCATTCACTCGCCAATGGCCATAGTGTGCTCGATACACTGGTTCTCAACCGATAAAGAGAAAATGAGAGGAAATGTCCGATTGCCGATGCGTAACAACTTTGGCCCTTGTCAGTACTTGGGCGGGTAAGTGCATCGGAACACAGGGTACTGTTGGCAGTTTTACTTCCTATTTTTCTTTCTCCTTTGTTTTCGGAGCCACAGCCCGATTCGGTCAGGGAGACGCCACCGTGAAATGAAGGGGCGTGCTGTGTGTCCATCGCCTCGCCTCTCCTTACCTCTCTCAGTCGTTTCTCGTGCTTGTTGTTTTGATATAGGCCGATTTGAGAGCGTCAGCTCTCGCGTCAGCCGAGCAAAGTCGAGACAAGTCGAGACACACTACAGGCTGGTCTGCAGCGAGTAACAGGGAGGAAAACAAAACATTAATTTCAAGGCGCGTGGCAAAAGTACCCATACGCGAAATTAAAAGCCTGCTGCGGTGGCCGGGAATCGAACCCGGATCAACTGCTTGGAAGGCAACTATGCTGACCATTACACCACCACCGCACAAGGGAGCGCCCCGGCGCCGCACTGTGTCGGCTTCCCGCCTGTCGGCAGCGGCCGAAGGTGATGGTACCTGGCAGGCGCATTTCGAGGTAGGCTAGGGGAGCACATCCAGACGCATTCGGACAGCATATCCGCGCACATTTCGCATCCTTTGGCAAGAGTCGGCTCTGGCGACGCAAGAGTACGCAGAGGACGGCGTTCTGGCGGCGATTTTAAGCAGTACAGTGCAGGGTTCAGCGTCTGCAGCATCTTCTCGGCAGAATGCTATGGCGCTTGACGACAGTCCCACTTTCCCTTAAGACAACTGCTCGGGAAGCAGCTTGAAGTTGATACCGACCGGAGCATCGGTGGTTCAGTGGTAGAATGCTCGCCTGCCACGCGGGCGGCCCGGGTTCGATTCCCGGCCGATGCATCATTTTGCTTTTCCCGCGGTAATGCTGCCGTGTGGCTTGCGCGCTTGACATGCACGATCCACAAGAATGTATAGCTGGATTCCCTTGAGAAGAACCGAGAACGCAGCACTGGCGGGTCCCCACTGGGACGCTCGCATCATGTTCTATCGACTAGCGTCGGCCTGGCCTCACAAGTTGCTGTGTCCAGGTGCCTCCGAGGCACTGAACTTTAACGACAAGGAGTGCTGCCTATCGTTGCAAAAGCTGCAGCAACACCGCAATCAACTGGGCCGGCAATGCACGTGTAGCAAACAGAACACGTTATCCAGGAAGTACAGTGTCTTCACGTCTAACATTCGGTATGATACTTACCCAGTTGCCAGGACAAACGGTTCACCGGTGCCTCGGTAGCGCAGTAGGCAGCGCGTAAGTCTCATAATCTTAAGGTCGTGAGTTCGATCCTCACCCGGGGCATTTAATTTTCTGTGACTGATGGTGGTGCTGTTGCTGGGGCCCCAACTTATTTCTTGTTTGTTATCCACAACGCTTCAGCGGGAAAATGTTTACTTCCTGTTATTGCTACTTACAGCTTCCCTTTTCCTCTTCTCCCAGCAGAGCATGAAGCCAAAAGCATTGCTCTGAGACGTTTGAGGTGCGCGCCTTGCCAGTCAGCATGCGCAAAGATGCTCGCAAAGAGAGATGGGCGCGGACGCGGGACTCGGCACGAAATGCGCCAAGGGACCGTCCGAACCGTCGAAGAAACGCACAGATCCGGTGTGGTCTAGTGGCTAGGATACCTGGCTTTCACCCAGGAGGCCCGGGTTCGATTCCCGGTACCGGAACGGAATTTTTTCCACACTACTCGTGACAAGTTTGAGCTGTCCGAGCTGCCGTTTCCCGTCCTGCTCGCAATATAGCTACTGTTTCGTGACAGTCAGCAGAATATAGACGAGGGAAGCAGACACACGACGGCCATAGAAATGGTGTATGGCTTCATGCCACACGGTTCCAGTGTAGGCCTGAGCAACTGCATCTGTCGAGGCCCGTTAGCTCAGTTGGTTAGAGCGTCGTGCTAATAACGCGAAGGTCGTGGGTTCGATCCCCCCACGGGCCACTACGCATTTACTACTACGAAAAGGCAGCGCCTATTTCAGCTGGCGAGTGTGATGACCACCCTGCGTGGAAGTTGACAGAGGTTCCGAACCCGACCTGTCGGGAAGCGCTACAGCATTCACTCGCCAATGGCCATAGTGTGCTCGATACACTGGTTCTCAACCGATAAAGAGAAAATGAGAGGAAATGTCCGATTGCCGATGCGTAACAACTTTGGCCCTTGTCAGTACTTGGGCGGGTAAGTGCATCGGAACACAGGGTACTGTTGGCAGTTTTACTTCCTATTTTTCTTTCTCCTTTGTTTTCGGAGCCACAGCCCGATTCGGTCAGGGAGACGCCACCGTGAAATGAAGGGGCGTGCTGTGTGTCCATCGCCTCGCCTCTCCTTACCTCTCTCAGTCGTTTCTCGTGCTTGTTGTTTTGATATAGGCCGATTTGAGAGCGTCAGCTCTCGCGTCAGCCGAGCAAAGTCGAGACAAGTCGAGACACACTACAGGCTGGTCTGCAGCGAGTAACAGGGAGGAAAACAAAACATTAATTTCAAGGCGCGTGGCAAAAGTACCCATACGCGAAATTAAAAGCCTGCTGCGGTGGCCGGGAATCGAACCCGGATCAACTGCTTGGAAGGCAACTATGCTGACCATTACACCACCACCGCACAAGGGAGCGCCCCGGCGCCGCACTGTGTCGGCTTCCCGCCTGTCGGCAGCGGCCGAAGGTGATGGTACCTGGCAGGCGCATTTCGAGGTAGGCTAGGGGAGCACATCCAGACGCATTCGGACAGCATATCCGCGCACATTTCGCATCCTTTGGCAAGAGTCGGCTCTGGCGACGCAAGAGTACGCAGAGGACGGCGTTCTGGCGGCGATTTTAAGCAGTACAGTGCAGGGTTCAGCGTCTGCAGCATCTTCTCGGCAGAATGCTATGGCGCTTGACGACAGTCCCACTTTCCCTTAAGACAACTGCTCGGGAAGCAGCTTGAAGTTGATACCGACCGGAGCATCGGTGGTTCAGTGGTAGAATGCTCGCCTGCCACGCGGGCGGCCCGGGTTCGATTCCCGGCCGATGCATCATTTTGCTTTTCCCGCGGTAATGCTGCCGTGTGGCTTGCGCGCTTGACATGCACGATCCACAAGAATGTATAGCTGGATTCCCTTGAGAAGAACCGAGAACGCAGCACTGGCGGGTCCCCACTGGGACGCTCGCATCATGTTCTATCGACTAGCGTCGGCCTGGCCTCACAAGTTGCTGTGTCCAGGTGCCTCCGAGGCACTGAACTTTAACGACAAGGAGTGCTGCCTATCGTTGCAAAAGCTGCAGCAACACCGCAATCAACTGGGCCGGCAATGCACGTGTAGCAAACAGAACACGTTATCCAGGAAGTACAGTGTCTTCACGTCTAACATTCGGTATGATACTTACCCAGTTTCCAGGACAAACGGTTCACCGGTGCCTCGGTAGCGCAGTAGGCAGCGCGTAAGTCTCATAATCTTAAGGTCGTGAGTTCGATCCTCACCTGGGGCATTTAATTTTCTGTGACTGATGGTGGTGCTGTTGCTGGGGCCCCAACTTATTTCTTGTTTGTTATCCACAACGCTTCAGCGGGAAAATGTTTACTTCCTGTTATTGCTACTTACAGCTTCCCTTTTCCTCTTCTCCCAGCAGAGCATGAAGCCAAAAGCATTGCTCTGAGACGTTTGAGGTGCGCGCCTTGCCAGTCAGCATGCGCAAAGATGCTCGCAAAGAGAGATGGGCGCGGACGCGGGACTCGGCACGAAATGCGCCAAGGGACCGTCCGAACCGTCGAAGAAACGCACAGATCCGGTGTGGTCTAGTGGCTAGGATACCTGGCTTTCACCCAGGAGGCCCGGGTTCGATTCCCGGTACCGGAACGGAATTTTTTCCACACTACTCGTGACAAGTTTGAGCTGTCCGAGCTGCCGTTTCCCGTCCTGCTCGCAATATAGCTACTGTTTCGTGACAGTCAGCAGAATATAGACGAGGGAAGCAGACACACGACGGCCATAGAAATGGTGTATGGCTTCATGCCACACGGTTCCAGTGTAGGCCTGAGCAACTGCATCTGTCGAGGCCCGTTAGCTCAGTTGGTTAGAGCGTCGTGCTAATAACGCGAAGGTCGTGGGTTCGATCCCCCCACGGGCCACTACGCATTTACTACTACGAAAAGGCAGCGCCTATTTCAGCTGGCGAGTGTGATGACCACCCTGCGTGGAAGTTGACAGAGGTTCCGAACCCGACCTGTCGGGAAGCGCTACAGCATTCACTCGCCAATGGCCATAGTGTGCTCGATACACTGGTTCTCAACCGATAAAGAGAAAATGAGAGGAAATGTCCGATTGCCGATGCGTAACAACTTTGGCCCTTGTCAGTACTTGGGCGGGTAAGTGCATCGGAACACAGGGTACTGTTGGCAGTTTTACTTCCTATTTTTCTTTCTCCTTTGTTTTCGGAGCCACAGCCCGATTCGGTCAGGGAGACGCCACCGTGAAATGAAGGGGCGTGCTGTGTGTCCATCGCCTCGCCTCTCCTTACCTCTCTCAGTCGTTTCTCGTGCTTGTTGTTTTGATATAGGCCGATTTGAGAGCGTCAGCTCTCGCGTCAGCCGAGCAAAGTCGAGACAAGTCGAGACACACTACAGGCTGGTCTGCAGCGAGTAACAGGGAGGAAAACAAAACATTAATTTCAAGGCGCGTGGCAAAAGTACCCATACGCGAAATTAAAAGCCTGCTGCGGTGGCCGGGAATCGAACCCGGATCAACTGCTTGGAAGGCAACTATGCTGACCATTACACCACCACCGCACAAGGGAGCGCCCCGGCGCCGCACTGTGTCGGCTTCCCGCCTGTCGGCAGCGGCCGAAGGTGATGGTACCTGGCAGGCGCATTTCGAGGTAGGCTAGGGGAGCACATCCAGACGCATTCGGACAGCATATCCGCGCACATTTCGCATCCTTTGGCAAGAGTCGGCTCTGGCGACGCAAGAGTACGCAGAGGACGGCGTTCTGGCGGCGATTTTAAGCAGTACAGTGCAGGGTTCAGCGTCTGCAGCATCTTCTCGGCAGAATGCTATGGCGCTTGACGACAGTCCCACTTTCCCTTAAGACAACTGCTCGGGAAGCAGCTTGAAGTTGATACCGACCGGAGCATCGGTGGTTCAGTGGTAGAATGCTCGCCTGCCACGCGGGCGGCCCGGGTTCGATTCCCGGCCGATGCATCATTTTGCTTTTCCCGCGGTAATGCTGCCGTGTGGCTTGCGCGCTTGACATGCACGATCCACAAGAATGTATAGCTGGATTCCCTTGAGAAGAACCGAGAACGCAGCACTGGCGGGTCCCCACTGGGACGCTCGCATCATGTTCTATAGACTAGCGTCGGCCTGGCCTCACAAGTTGCTGTGTCCAGGTGCCTCCGAGGCACTGAACTTTAACGACAAGGAGTGCTGCCTATCGTTGCAAAAGCTGCAGCAACACCGCAATCAACTGGGCCGGCAATGCACGTGTAGCAAACAGAACACGTTATCCAGGAAGTACAGTGTCTTCACGTCTAACATTCGGTATGATACTTACCCAGTTTCCAGGACAAACGGTTCACCGGTGCCTCGGTAGCGCAGTAGGCAGCGCGTAAGTCTCATAATCTTAAGGTCGTGAGTTCGATCCTCACCCGGGGCATTTAATTTTCTGTGACTGATGGTGGTGCTGTTGCTGGGGCCCCAACTTATTTCTTGTTTGTTATCCACAACGCTTCAGCGGGAAAATGTTTACTTCCTGTTATTGCTACTTACAGCTTCCCTTTTCCTCTTCTCCCAGCAGAGCATGAAGCCAAAAGCATTGCTCTGAGACGTTTGAGGTGCGCGCCTTGCCAGTCAGCATGCGCAAAGATGCTCGCAAAGAGAGATGGGCGCGGACGCGGGACTCGGCACGAAATGCGCCAAGGGACCGTCCGAACCGTCGAAGAAACGCACAGATCCGGTGTGGTCTAGTGGCTAGGATACCTGGCTTTCACCCAGGAGGCCCGGGTTCGATTCCCGGTACCGGAACGGAATTTTTTCCACACTACTCGTGACAAGTTTGAGCTGTCCGAGCTGCCGTTTCCCGTCCTGCTCGCAATATAGCTACTGTTTCGTGACAGTCAGCAGAATATAGACGAGGGAAGCAGACACACGACGGCCATAGAAATGGTGTATGGCTTCATGCCACACGGTTCCAGTGTAGGCCTGAGCAACTGCATCTGTCGAGGCCCGTTAGCTCAGTTGGTTAGAGCGTCGTGCTAATAACGCGAAGGTCGTGGGTTCGATCCCCCCACGGGCCACTACGCATTTACTACTACGAAAAGGCAGCGCCTATTTCAGCTGGCGAGTGTGATGACCACCCTGCGTGGAAGTTGACAGAGGTTCCGAACCCGACCTGTCGGGAAGCGCTACAGCATTCACTCGCCAATGGCCATAGTGTGCTCGATACACTGGTTCTCAACCGATAAAGAGAAAATGAGAGGAAATGTCCGATTGCCGATGCGTAACAACTTTGGCCCTTGTCAGTACTTGGGCGGGTAAGTGCATCGGAACACAGGGTACTGTTGGCAGTTTTACTTCCTATTTTTCTTTCTCCTTTGTTTTCGGAGCCACAGCCCGATTCGGTCAGGGAGACGCCACCGTGAAATGAAGGGGCGTGCTGTGTGTCCATCGCCTCGCCTCTCCTTACCTCTCTCAGTCGTTTCTCGTGCTTGTTGTTTTGATATAGGCCGATTTGAGAGCGTCAGCTCTCGCGTCAGCCGAGCAAAGTCGAGACAAGTCGAGACACACTACAGGCTGGTCTGCAGCGAGTAACAGGGAGGAAAACAAAACATTAATTTCAAGGCGCGTGGCAAAAGTACCCATACGCGAAATTAAAAGCCTGCTGCGGTGGCCGGGAATCGAACCCGGATCAACTGCTTGGAAGGCAACTATGCTGACCATTACACCACCACCGCACAAGGGAGCGCCCCGGCGCCGCACTGTGTCGGCTTCCCGCCTGTCGGCAGCGGCCGAAGGTGATGGTACCTGGCAGGCGCATTTCGAGGTAGGCTAGGGGAGCACATCCAGACGCATTCGGACAGCATATCCGCGCACATTTCGCATCCTTTGGCAAGAGTCGGCTCTGGCGACGCAAGAGTACGCAGAGGACGGCGTTCTGGCGGCGATTTTAAGCAGTACAGTGCAGGGTTCAGCGTCTGCAGCATCTTCTCGGCAGAATGCTATGGCGCTTGACGACAGTCCCACTTTCCCTTAAGACAACTGCTCGGGAAGCAGCTTGAAGTTGATACCGACCGGAGCATCGGTGGTTCAGTGGTAGAATGCTCGCCTGCCACGCGGGCGGCCCGGGTTCGATTCCCGGCCGATGCATCATTTTGCTTTTCCCGCGGTAATGCTGCCGTGTGGCTTGCGCGCTTGACATGCACGATCCACAAGAATGTATAGCTGGATTCCCTTGAGAAGAACCGAGAACGCAGCACTGGCGGGTCCCCACTGGGACGCTCGCATCATGTTCTATAGACTAGCGTCGGCCTGGCCTCACAAGTTGCTGTGTCCAGGTGCCTCCGAGGCACTGAACTTTAACGACAAGGAGTGCTGCCTATCGTTGCAAAAGCTGCAGCAACACCGCAATCAACTGGGCCGGCAATGCACGTGTAGCAAACAGAACACGTTATCCAGGAAGTACAGTGTCTTCACGTCTAACATTCGGTATGATACTTACCCAGTTTCCAGGACAAACGGTTCACCGGTGCCTCGGTAGCGCAGTAGGCAGCGCGTAAGTCTCATAATCTTAAGGTCGTGAGTTCGATCCTCACCCGGGGCATTTAATTTTCTGTGACTGATGGTGGTGCTGTTGCTGGGGCCCCAACTTATTTCTTGTTTGTTATCCACAACGCTTCAGCGGGAAAATGTTTACTTCCTGTTATTGCTACTTACAGCTTCCCTTTTCCTCTTCTCCCAGCAGAGCATGAAGCCAAAAGCATTGCTCTGAGACGTTTGAGGTGCGCGCCTTGCCAGTCAGCATGCGCAAAGATGCTCGCAAAGAGAGATGGGCGCGGACGCGGGACTCGGCACGAAATGCGCCAAGGGACCGTCCGAACCGTCGAAGAAACGCACAGATCCGGTGTGGTCTAGTGGCTAGGATACCTGGCTTTCACCCAGGAGGCCCGGGTTCGATTCCCGGTACCGGAACGGAATTTTTTCCACACTACTCGTGACAAGTTTGAGCTGTCCGAGCTGCCGTTTCCCGTCCTGCTCGCAATATAGCTACTGTTTCGTGACAGTCAGCAGAATATAGACGAGGGAAGCAGACACACGACGGCCATAGAAATGGTGTATGGCTTCATGCCACACGGTTCCAGTGTAGGCCTGAGCAACTGCATCTGTCGAGGCCCGTTAGCTCAGTTGGTTAGAGCGTCGTGCTAATAACGCGAAGGTCGTGGGTTCGATCCCCCCACGGGCCACTACGCTTTTACTACTACGAAAAGGCAGCGCCTATTTCAGCTGGCGAGTGTGATGACCACCCTGCGTGGAAGTTGACAGAGGTTCCGAACCCGACCTGTCGGGAAGCGCTACAGCATTCACTCGCCAATGGCCATAGTGTGCTCGATACACTGGTTCTCAACCGATAAAGAGAAAATGAGAGGAAATGTCCGATTGCCGATGCGTAACAACTTTGGCCCTTGTCAGTACTTGGGCGGGTAAGTGCATCGGAACACAGGGTACTGTTGGCAGTTTTACTTCCTATTTTTCTTTCTCCTTTGTTTTCGGAGCCACAGCCCGATTCGGTCAGGGAGACGCCACCGTGAAATGAAGGGGCGTGCTGTGTGTCCATCGCCTCGCCTCTCCTTACCTCTCTCAGTCGTTTCTCGTGCTTGTTGTTTTGATATAGGCCGATTTGAGAGCGTCAGCTCTCGCGTCAGCCGAGCAAAGTCGAGACAAGTCGAGACACACTACAGGCTGGTCTGCAGCGAGTAACAGGGAGGAAAACAAAACATTAATTTCAAGGCGCGTGGCAAAAGTACCCATACGCGAAATTAAAAGCCTGCTGCGGTGGCCGGGAATCGAACCCGGATCAACTGCTTGGAAGGCAACTATGCTGACCATTACACCACCACCGCACAAGGGAGCGCCCCGGCGCCGCACTGTGTCGGCTTCCCGCCTGTCGGCAGCGGCCGAAGGTGATGGTACCTGGCAGGCGCATTTCGAGGTAGGCTAGGGGAGCACATCCAGACGCATTCGGACAGCATATCCGCGCACATTTCGCATCCTTTGGCAAGAGTCGGCTCTGGCGACGCAAGAGTACGCAGAGGACGGCGTTCTGGCGGCGATTTTAAGCAGTACAGTGCAGGGTTCAGCGTCTGCAGCATCTTCTCGGCAGAATGCTATGGCGCTTGACGACAGTCCCACTTTCCCTTAAGACAACTGCTCGGGAAGCAGCTTGAAGTTGATACCGACCGGAGCATCGGTGGTTCAGTGGTAGAATGCTCGCCTGCCACGCGGGCGGCCCGGGTTCGATTCCCGGCCGATGCATCATTTTGCTTTTCCCGCGGTAATGCTGCCGTGTGGCTTGCGCGCTTGACATGCACGATCCACAAGAATGTATAGCTGGATTCCCTTGAGAAGAACCGAGAACGCAGCACTGGCGGGTCCCCACTGGGACGCTCGCATCATGTTCTATAGACTAGCGTCGGCCTGGCCTCACAAGTTGCTGTGTCCAGGTGCCTCCGAGGCACTGAACTTTAACGACAAGGAGTGCTGCCTATCGTTGCAAAAGCTGCAGCAACACCGCAATCAACTGGGCCGGCAATGCACGTGTAGCAAACAGAACACGTTATCCAGGAAGTACAGTGTCTTCACGTCTAACATTCGGTGTGATACTTACCCAGTTTCCAGGACAAACGGTTCACCGGTGCCTCGGTAGCGCAGTAGGCAGCGCGTAAGTCTCATAATCTTAAGGTCGTGAGTTCGATCCTCACCCGGGGCATTTAATTTTCTGTGACTGATGGTGGTGCTGTTGCTGGGGCCCCAACTTATTTCTTGTTTGTTATCCACAACGCTTCAGCGGGAAAATGTTTACTTCCTGTTATTGCTACTTACAGCTTCCCTTTTCCTCTTCTCCCAGCAGAGCATGAAGCCAAAAGCATTGCTCTGAGACGTTTGAGGTGCGCGCCTTGCCAGTCAGCATGCGCAAAGATGCTCGCAAAGAGAGATGGGCGCGGACGCGGGACTCGGCACGAAATGCGCCAAGGGACCGTCCGAACCGTCGAAGAAACGCACAGATCCGGTGTGGTCTAGTGGCTAGGATACCTGGCTTTCACCCAGGAGGCCCGGGTTCGATTCCCGGTACCGGAACGGAATTTTTTCCACACTACTCGTGACAAGTTTGAGCTGTCCGAGCTGCCGTTTCCCGTCCTGCTCGCAATATAGCTACTGTTTCGTGACAGTCAGCAGAATATAGACGAGGGAAGCAGACACACGACGGCCATAGAAATGGTGTATGGCTTCATGCCACACGGTTCCAGTGTAGGCCTGAGCAACTGCATCTGTCGAGGCCCGTTAGCTCAGTTGGTTAGAGCGTCGTGCTAATAACGCGAAGGTCGTGGGTTCGATCCCCCCACGGGCCACTACGCATTTACTACTACGAAAAGGCAGCGCCTATTTCAGCTGGCGAGTGTGATGACCACCCTGCGTGGAAGTTGACAGAGGTTCCGAACCCGACCTGTCGGGAAGCGCTACAGCATTCACTCGCCAATGGCCATAGTGTGCTCGATACACTGGTTCTCAACCGATAAAGAGAAAATGAGAGGAAATGTCCGATTGCCGATGCGTAACAACTTTGGCCCTTGTCAGTACTTGGGCGGGTAAGTGCATCGGAACACAGGGTACTGTTGGCAGTTTTACTTCCTATTTTTCTTTCTCCTTTGTTTTCGGAGCCACAGCCCGATTCGGTCAGGGAGACGCCACCGTGAAATGAAGGGGCGTGCTGTGTGTCCATCGCCTCGCCTCTCCTTACCTCTCTCAGTCGTTTCTCGTGCTTGTTGTTTTGATATAGGCCGATTTGAGAGCGTCAGCTCTCGCGTCAGCCGAGCAAAGTCGAGACAAGTCGAGACACACTACAGGCTGGTCTGCAGCGAGTAACAGGGAGGAAAACAAAACATTAATTTCAAGGCGCGTGGCAAAAGTACCCATACGCGAAATTAAAAGCCTGCTGCGGTGGCCGGGAATCGAACCCGGATCAACTGCTTGGCAGGCAACTATGCTGACCATTACACCACCACCGCACAAGGGAGCGCCCCGGCGCCGCACTGTGTCGGCTTCCCGCCTGTCGGCAGCGGCCGAAGGTGATGGTACCTGGCAGGCGCATTTCGAGGTAGGCTAGGGGAGCACATCCAGACGCATTCGGACAGCATATCCGCGCACATTTCGCATCCTTTGGCAAGAGTCGGCTCTGGCGACGCAAGAGTACGCAGAGGACGGCGTTCTGGCGGCGATTTTAAGCAGTACAGTGCAGGGTTCAGCGTCTGCAGCATCTTCTCGGCAGAATGCTATGGCGCTTGACGACAGTCCCACTTTCCCTTAAGACAACTGCTCGGGAAGCAGCTTGAAGTTGATACCGACCGGAGCATCGGTGGTTCAGTGGTAGAATGCTCGCCTGCCACGCGGGCGGCCCGGGTTCGATTCCCGGCCGATGCATCATTTTGCTTTTCCCGCGGTAATGCTGCCGTGTGGCTTGCGCGCTTGACATGCACGATCCACAAGAATGTATAGCTGGATTCCCTTGAGAAGAACCGAGAACGCAGCACTGGCGGGTCCCCACTGGGACGCTCGCATCATGTTCTATAGACTAGCGTCGGCCTGGCCTCACAAGTTGCTGTGTCCAGGTGCCTCCGAGGCACTGAACTTTAACGACAAGGAGTGCTGCCTATCGTTGCAAAAGCTGCAGCAACACCGCAATCAACTGGGCCGGCAATGCACGTGTAGCAAACAGAACACGTTATCCAGGAAGTACAGTGTCTTCACGTCTAACATTCGGTATGATACTTACCCAGTTTCCAGGACAAACGGTTCACCGGTGCCTCGGTAGCGCAGTAGGCAGCGCGTAAGTCTCATAATCTTAAGGTCGTGAGTTCGATCCTCACCCGGGGCATTTAATTTTCTGTGACTGATGGTGGTGCTGTTGCTGGGGCCCCAACTTATTTCTTGTTTGTTATCCACAACGCTTCAGCGGGAAAATGTTTACTTCCTGTTATTGCTACTTACAGCTTCCCTTTTCCTCTTCTCCCAGCAGAGCATGAAGCCAAAAGCATTGCTCTGAGACGTTTGAGGTGCGCGCCTTGCCAGTCAGCATGCGCAAAGATGCTCGCAAAGAGAGATGGGCGCGGACGCGGGACTCGGCACGAAATGCGCCAAGGGACCGTCCGAACCGTCGAAGAAACGCACAGATCCGGTGTGGTCTAGTGGCTAGGATACCTGGCTTTCACCCAGGAGGCCCGGGTTCGATTCCCGGTACCGGAACGGAATTTTTTCCACACTACTCGTGACAAGTTTGAGCTGTCCGAGCTGCCGTTTCCCGTCCTGCTCGCAATATAGCTACTGTTTCGTGACAGTCAGCAGAATATAGACGAGGGAAGCAGACACACGACGGCCATAGAAATGGTGTATGGCTTCATGCCACACGGTTCCAGTGTAGGCCTGAGCAACTGCATCTGTCGAGGCCCGTTAGCTCAGTTGGTTAGAGCGTCGTGCTAATAACGCGAAGGTCGTGGGTTCGATCCCCCCACGGGCCACTACGCATTTACTACTACGAAAAGGCAGCGCCTATTTCAGCTGGCGAGTGTGATGACCACCCTGCGTGGAAGTTGACAGAGGTTCCGAACCCGACCTGTCGGGAAGCGCTACAGCATTCACTCGCCAATGGCCATAGTGTGCTCGATACACTGGTTCTCAACCGATAAAGAGAAAATGAGAGGAAATGTCCGATTGCCGATGCGTAACAACTTTGGCCCTTGTCAGTACTTGGGCGGGTAAGTGCATCGGAACACAGGGTACTGTTGGCAGTTTTACTTCCTATTTTTCTTTCTCCTTTGTTTTCGGAGCCACAGCCCGATTCGGTCAGGGAGACGCCACCGTGAAATGAAGGGGCGTGCTGTGTGTCCATCGCCTCGCCTCTCCTTACCTCTCTCAGTCGTTTCTCGTGCTTGTTGTTTTGATATAGGCCGATTTGAGAGCGTCAGCTCTCGCGTCAGCCGAGCAAAGTCGAGACAAGTCGAGACACACTACAGGCTGGTCTGCAGCGAGTAACAGGGAGGAAAACAAAACATTAATTTCAAGGCGCGTGGCAAAAGTACCCATACGCGAAATTAAAAGCCTGCTGCGGTGGCCGGGAATCGAACCCGGATCAACTGCTTGGCAGGCAACTATGCTGACCATTACACCACCACCGCACAAGGGAGCGCCCCGGCGCCGCACTGTGTCGGCTTCCCGCCTGTCGGCAGCGGCCGAAGGTGATGGTACCTGGCAGGCGCATTTCGAGGTAGGCTAGGGGAGCACATCCAGACGCATTCGGACAGCATATCCGCGCACATTTCGCATCCTTTGGCAAGAGTCGGCTCTGGCGACGCAAGAGTACGCAGAGGACGGCGTTCTGGCGGCGATTTTAAGCAGTACAGTGCAGGGTTCAGCGTCTGCAGCATCTTCTCGGCAGAATGCTATGGCGCTTGACGACAGTCCCACTTTCCCTTAAGACAACTGCTCGGGAAGCAGCTTGAAGTTGATACCGACCGGAGCATCGGTGGTTCAGTGGTAGAATGCTCGCCTGCCACGCGGGCGGCCCGGGTTCGATTCCCGGCCGATGCATCATTTTGCTTTTCCCGCGGTAATGCTGCCGTGTGGCTTGCGCGCTTGACATGCACGATCCACAAGAATGTATAGCTGGATTCCCTTGAGAAGAACCGAGAACGCAGCACTGGCGGGTCCCCACTGGGACGCTCGCATCATGTTCTATAGACTAGCGTCGGCCTGGCCTCACAAGTTGCTGTGTCCAGGTGCCTCCGAGGCACTGAACTTTAACGACAAGGAGTGCTGCCTATCGTTGCAAAAGCTGCAGCAACACCGCAATCAACTGGGCCGGCAATGCACGTGTAGCAAACAGAACACGTTATCCAGGAAGTACAGTGTCTTCACGTCTAACATTCGGTATGATACTTACCCAGTTTCCAGGACAAACGGTTCACCGGTGCCTCGGTAGCGCAGTAGGCAGCGCGTAAGTCTCATAATCTTAAGGTCGTGAGTTCGATCCTCACCCGGGGCATTTAATTTTCTGTGACTGATGGTGGTGCTGTTGCTGGGGCCCCAACTTATTTCTTGTTTGTTATCCACAACGCTTCAGCGGGAAAATGTTTACTTCCTGTTATTGCTACTTACAGCTTCCCTTTTCCTCTTCTCCCAGCAGAGCATGAAGCCAAAAGCATTGCTCTGAGACGTTTGAGGTGCGCGCCTTGCCAGTCAGCATGCGCAAAGATGCTCGCAAAGAGAGATGGGCGCGGACGCGGGACTCGGCACGAAATGCGCCAAGGGACCGTCCGAACCGTCGAAGAAACGCACAGATCCGGTGTGGTCTAGTGGCTAGGATACCTGGCTTTCACCCAGGAGGCCCGGGTTCGATTCCCGGTACCGGAACGGAATTTTTTCCACACTACTCGTGACAAGTTTGAGCTGTCCGAGCTGCCGTTTCCCGTCCTGCTCGCAATATAGCTACTGTTTCGTGACAGTCAGCAGAATATAGACGAGGGAAGCAGACACACGACGGCCATAGAAATGGTGTATGGCTTCATGCCACACGGTTCCAGTGTAGGCCTGAGCAACTGCATCTGTCGAGGCCCGTTAGCTCAGTTGGTTAGAGCGTCGTGCTAATAACGCGAAGGTCGTGGGTTCGATCCCCCCACGGGCCACTACGCATTTACTACTACGAAAAGGCAGCGCCTATTTCAGCTGGCGAGTGTGATGACCACCCTGCGTGGAAGTTGACAGAGGTTCCGAACCCGACCTGTCGGGAAGCGCTACAGCATTCACTCGCCAATGGCCATAGTGTGCTCGATACACTGGTTCTCAACCGATAAAGAGAAAATGAGAGGAAATGTCCGATTGCCGATGCGTAACAACTTTGGCCCTTGTCAGTACTTGGGCGGGTAAGTGCATCGGAACACAGGGTACTGTTGGCAGTTTTACTTCCTATTTTTCTTTCTCCTTTGTTTTCGGAGCCACAGCCCGATTCGGTCAGGGAGACGCCACCGTGAAATGAAGGGGCGTGCTGTGTGTCCATCGCCTCGCCTCTCCTTACCTCTCTCAGTCGTTTCTCGTGCTTGTTGTTTTGATATAGGCCGATTTGAGAGCGTCAGCTCTCGCGTCAGCCGAGCAAAGTCGAGACAAGTCGAGACACACTACAGGCTGGTCTGCAGCGAGTAACAGGGAGGAAAACAAAACATTAATTTCAAGGCGCGTGGCAAAAGTACCCATACGCGAAATTAAAAGCCTGCTGCGGTGGCCGGGAATCGAACCCGGATCAACTGCTTGGAAGGCAACTATGCTGACCATTACACCACCACCGCACAAGGGAGCGCCCCGGCGCCGCACTGTGTCGGCTTCCCGCCTGTCGGCAGCGGCCGAAGGTGATGGTACCTGGCAGGCGCATTTCGAGGTAGGCTAGGGGAGCACATCCAGACGCATTCGGACAGCATATCCGCGCACATTTCGCATCCTTTGGCAAGAGTCGGCTCTGGCGACGCAAGAGTACGCAGAGGACGGCGTTCTGGCGGCGATTTTAAGCAGTACAGTGCAGGGTTCAGCGTCTGCAGCATCTTCTCGGCAGAATGCTATGGCGCTTGACGACAGTCCCACTTTCCCTTAAGACAACTGCTCGGGAAGCAGCTTGAAGTTGATACCGACCGGAGCATCGGTGGTTCAGTGGTAGAATGCTCGCCTGCCACGCGGGCGGCCCGGGTTCGATTCCCGGCCGATGCATCATTTTGCTTTTCCCGCGGTAATGCTGCCGTGTGGCTTGCGCGCTTGACATGCACGATCCACAAGAATGTATAGCTGGATTCCCTTGAGAAGAACCGAGAACGCAGCACTGGCGGGTCCCCACTGGGACGCTCGCATCATGTTCTATAGACTAGCGTCGGCCTGGCCTCACAAGTTGCTGTGTCCAGGTGCCTCCGAGGCACTGAACTTTAACGACAAGGAGTGCTGCCTATCGTTGCAAAAGCTGCAGCAACACCGCAATCAACTGGGCCGGCAATGCACGTGTAGCAAACAGAACACGTTATCCAGGAAGTACAGTGTCTTCACGTCTAACATTCGGTATGATACTTACCCAGTTTCCAGGACAAACGGTTCACCGGTGCCTCGGTAGCGCAGTAGGCAGCGCGTAAGTCTCATAATCTTAAGGTCGTGAGTTCGATCCTCACCCGGGGCATTTAATTTTCTGTGACTGATGGTGGTGCTGTTGCTGGGGCCCCAACTTATTTCTTGTTTGTTATCCACAACGCTTCAGCGGGAAAATGTTTACTTCCTGTTATTGCTACTTACAGCTTCCCTTTTCCTCTTCTCCCAGCAGAGCATGAAGCCAAAAGCATTGCTCTGAGACGTTTGAGGTGCGCGCCTTGCCAGTCAGCATGCGCAAAGATGCTCGCAAAGAGAGATGGGCGCGGACGCGGGACTCGGCACGAAATGCGCCAAGGGACCGTCCGAACCGTCGAAGAAACGCACAGATCCGGTGTGGTCTAGTGGCTAGGATACCTGGCTTTCACCCAGGAGGCCCGGGTTCGATTCCCGGTACCGGAACGGAATTTTTTCCACACTACTCGTGACAAGTTTGAGCTGTCCGAGCTGCCGTTTCCCGTCCTGCTCGCAATATAGCTACTGTTTCGTGACAGTCAGCAGAATATAGACGAGGGAAGCAGACACACGACGGCCATAGAAATGGTGTATGGCTTCATGCCACACGGTTCCAGTGTAGGCCTGAGCAACTGCATCTGTCGAGGCCCGTTAGCTCAGTTGGTTAGAGCGTCGTGCTAATAACGCGAAGGTCGTGGGTTCGATCCCCCCACGGGCCACTACGCATTTACTACTACGAAAAGGCAGCGCCTATTTCAGCTGGCGAGTGTGATGACCACCCTGCGTGGAAGTTGACAGAGGTTCCGAACCCGACCTGTCGGGAAGCGCTACAGCATTCACTCGCCAATGGCCATAGTGTGCTCGATACACTGGTTCTCAACCGATAAAGAGAAAATGAGAGGAAATGTCCGATTGCCGATGCGTAACAACTTTGGCCCTTGTCAGTACTTGGGCGGGTAAGTGCATCGGAACACAGGGTACTGTTGGCAGTTTTACTTCCTATTTTTCTTTCTCCTTTGTTTTCGGAGCCACAGCCCGATTCGGTCAGGGAGACGCCACCGTGAAATGAAGGGGCGTGCTGTGTGTCCATCGCCTCGCCTCTCCTTACCTCTCTCAGTCGTTTCTCGTGCTTGTTGTTTTGATATAGGCCGATTTGAGAGCGTCAGCTCTCGCGTCAGCCGAGCAAAGTCGAGACAAGTCGAGACACACTACAGGCTGGTCTGCAGCGAGTAACAGGGAGGAAAACAAAACATTAATTTCAAGGCGCGTGGCAAAAGTACCCATACGCGAAATTAAAAGCCTGCTGCGGTGGCCGGGAATCGAACCCGGATCAACTGCTTGGAAGGCAACTATGCTGACCATTAATTACACCACCACCGCACAAGGGAGCGCCCCGGCGCCGCACTGTGTCGGCTTCCCGCCTGTCGGCAGCGGCCGAAGGTGATGGTACCTGGCAGGCGCATTTCGAGGTAGGCTAGGGGAGCACATCCAGACGCATTCGGACAGCATATCCGCGCACATTTCGCATCCTTTGGCAAGAGTCGGCTCTGGCGACGCAAGAGTACGCAGAGGACGGCGTTCTGGCGGCGATTTTAAGCAGTACAGTGCAGGGTTCAGCGTCTGCAGCATCTTCTCGGCAGAATGCTATGGCGCTTGACGACAGTCCCACTTTCCCTTAAGACAACTGCTCGGGAAGCAGCTTGAAGTTGATACCGACCGGAGCATCGGTGGTTCAGTGGTAGAATGCTCGCCTGCCACGCGGGCGGCCCGGGTTCGATTCCCGGCCGATGCATCATTTTGCTTTTCCCGCGGTAATGCTGCCGTGTGGCTTGCGCGCTTGACATGCACGATCCACAAGAATGTATAGCTGGATTCCCTTGAGAAGAACCGAGAACGCAGCACTGGCGGGTCCCCACTGGGACGCTCGCATCATGTTCTATAGACTAGCGTCGGCCTGGCCTCACAAGTTGCTGTGTCCAGGTGCCTCCGAGGCACTGAACTTTAACGACAAGGAGTGCTGCCTATCGTTGCAAAAGCTGCAGCAACACCGCAATCAACTGGGCCGGCAATGCACGTGTAGCAAACAGAACACGTTATCCAGGAAGTACAGTGTCTTCACGTCTAACATTCGGTATGATACTTACCCAGTTTCCAGGACAAACGGTTCACCGGTGCCTCGGTAGCGCAGTAGGCAGCGCGTAAGTCTCATAATCTTAAGGTCGTGAGTTCGATCCTCACCCGGGGCATTTAATTTTCTGTGACTGATGGTGGTGCTGTTGCTGGGGCCCCAACTTATTTCTTGTTTGTTATCCACAACGCTTCAGCGGGAAAATGTTTACTTCCTGTTATTGCTACTTACAGCTTCCCTTTTCCTCTTCTCCCAGCAGAGCATGAAGCCAAAAGCATTGCTCTGAGACGTTTGAGGTGCGCGCCTTGCCAGTCAGCATGCGCAAAGATGCTCGCAAAGAGAGATGGGCGCGGACGCGGGACTCGGCACGAAATGCGCCAAGGGACCGTCCGAACCGTCGAAGAAACGCACAGATCCGGTGTGGTCTAGTGGCTAGGATACCTGGCTTTCACCCAGGAGGCCCGGGTTCGATTCCCGGTACCGGAACGGAATTTTTTCCACACTACTCGTGACAAGTTTGAGCTGTCCGAGCTGCCGTTTCCCGTCCTGCTCGCAATATAGCTACTGTTTCGTGACAGTCAGCAGAATATAGACGAGGGAAGCAGACACACGACGGCCATAGAAATGGTGTATGGCTTCATGCCACACGGTTCCAGTGTAGGCCTGAGCAACTGCATCTGTCGAGGCCCGTTAGCTCAGTTGGTTAGAGCGTCGTGCTAATAACGCGAAGGTCGTGGGTTCGATCCCCCCACGGGCCACTACGCATTTACTACTACGAAAAGGCAGCGCCTATTTCAGCTGGCGAGTGTGATGACCACCCTGCGTGGAAGTTGACAGAGGTTCCGAACCCGACCTGTCGGGAAGCGCTACAGCATTCACTCGCCAATGGCCATAGTGTGCTCGATACACTGGTTCTCAACCGATAAAGAGAAAATGAGAGGAAATGTCCGATTGCCGATGCGTAACAACTTTGGCCCTTGTCAGTACTTGGGCGGGTAAGTGCATCGGAACACAGGGTACTGTTGGCAGTTTTACTTCCTATTTTTCTTTCTCCTTTGTTTTCGGAGCCACAGCCCGATTCGGTCAGGGAGACGCCACCGTGAAATGAAGGGGCGTGCTGTGTGTCCATCGCCTCGCCTCTCCTTACCTCTCTCAGTCGTTTCTCGTGCTTGTTGTTTTGATATAGGCCGATTTGAGAGCGTCAGCTCTCGCGTCAGCCGAGCAAAGTCGAGACAAGTCGAGACACACTACAGGCTGGTCTGCAGCGAGTAACAGGGAGGAAAACAAAACATTAATTTCAAGGCGCGTGGCAAAAGTACCCATACGCGAAATTAAAAGCCTGCTGCGGTGGCCGGGAATCGAACCCGGATCAACTGCTTGGAAGGCAACTATGCTGACCATTACACCACCACCGCACAAGGGAGCGCCCCGGCGCCGCACTGTGTCGGCTTCCCGCCTGTCGGCAGCGGCCGAAGGTGATGGTACCTGGCAGGCGCATTTCGAGGTAGGCTAGGGGAGCACATCCAGACGCATTCGGACAGCATATCCGCGCACATTTCGCATCCTTTGGCAAGAGTCGGCTCTGGCGACGCAAGAGTACGCAGAGGACGGCGTTCTGGCGGCGATTTTAAGCAGTACAGTGCAGGGTTCAGCGTCTGCAGCATCTTCTCGGCAGAATGCTATGGCGCTTGACGACAGTCCCACTTTCCCTTAAGACAACTGCTCGGGAAGCAGCTTGAAGTTGATACCGACCGGAGCATCGGTGGTTCAGTGGTAGAATGCTCGCCTGCCACGCGGGCGGCCCGGGTTCGATTCCCGGCCGATGCATCATTTTGCTTTTCCCGCGGTAATGCTGCCGTGTGGCTTGCGCGCTTGACATGCACGATCCACAAGAATGTATAGCTGGATTCCCTTGAGAAGAACCGAGAACGCAGCACTGGCGGGTCCCCACTGGGACGCTCGCATCATGTTCTATAGACTAGCGTCGGCCTGGCCTCACAAGTTGCTGTGTCCAGGTGCCTCCGAGGCACTGAACTTTAACGACAAGGAGTGCTGCCTATCGTTGCAAAAGCTGCAGCAACACCGCAATCAACTGGGCCGGCAATGCACGTGTAGCAAACAGAACACGTTATCCAGGAAGTACAGTGTCTTCACGTCTAACATTCGGTATGATACTTACCCAGTTTCCAGGACAAACGGTTCACCGGTGCCTCGGTAGCGCAGTAGGCAGCGCGTAAGTCTCATAATCTTAAGGTCGTGAGTTCGATCCTCACCCGGGGCATTTAATTTTCTGTGACTGATGGTGGTGCTGTTGCTGGGGCCCCAACTTATTTCTTGTTTGTTATCCACAACGCTTCAGCGGGAAAATGTTTACTTCCTGTTATTGCTACTTACAGCTTCCCTTTTCCTCTTCTCCCAGCAGAGCATGAAGCCAAAAGCATTGCTCTGAGACGTTTGAGGTGCGCGCCTTGCCAGTCAGCATGCGCAAAGATGCTCGCAAAGAGAGATGGGCGCGGACGCGGGACTCGGCACGAAATGCGACAAGGGACCGTCCGAACCGTCGAAGAAACGCACAGATCCGGTGTGGTCTAGTGGCTAGGATACCTGGCTTTCACCCAGGAGGCCCGGGTTCGATTCCCGGTACCGGAACGGAATTTTTTCCACACTACTCGTGACAAGTTTGAGCTGTCCGAGCTGCCGTTTCCCGTCCTGCTCGCAATATAGCTACTGTTTCGTGACAGTCAGCAGAATATAGACGAGGGAAGCAGACACACGACGGCCATAGAAATGGTGTATGGCTTCATGCCACACGGTTCCAGTGTAGGCCTGAGCAACTGCATCTGTCGAGGCCCGTTAGCTCAGTTGGTTAGAGCGTCGTGCTAATAACGCGAAGGTCGTGGGTTCGATCCCCCCACGGGCCACTACGCATTTACTACTACGAAAAGGCAGCGCCTATTTCAGCTGGCGAGTGTGATGACCACCCTGCGTGGAAGTTGACAGAGGTTCCGAACCCGACCTGTCGGGAAGCGCTACAGCATTCACTCGCCAATGGCCATAGTGTGCTCGATACACTGGTTCTCAACCGATAAAGAGAAAATGAGAGGAAATGTCCGATTGCCGATGCGTAACAACTTTGGCCCTTGTCAGTACTTGGGCGGGTAAGTGCATCGGAACACAGGGTACTGTTGGCAGTTTTACTTCCTATTTTTCTTTCTCCTTTGTTTTCGGAGCCACAGCCCGATTCGGTCAGGGAGACGCCACCGTGAAATGAAGGGGCGTGCTGTGTGTCCATCGCCTCGCCTCTCCTTACCTCTCTCAGTCGTTTCTCGTGCTTGTTGTTTTGATATAGGCCGATTTGAGAGCGTCAGCTCTCGCGTCAGCCGAGCAAAGTCGAGACAAGTCGAGACACACTACAGGCTGGTCTGCAGCGAGTAACAGGGAGGAAAACAAAACATTAATTTCAAGGCGCGTGGCAAAAGTACCCATACGCGAAATTAAAAGCCTGCTGCGGTGGCCGGGAATCGAACCCGGATCAACTGCTTGGCAGGCAACTATGCTGACCATTACACCACCACCGCACAAGGGAGCGCCCCGGCGCCGCACTGTGTCGGCTTCCCGCCTGTCGGCAGCGGCCGAAGGTGATGGTACCTGGCAGGCGCATTTCGAGGTAGGCTAGGGGAGCACATCCAGACGCATTCGGACAGCATATCCGCGCACATTTCGCATCCTTTGGCAAGAGTCGGCTCTGGCGACGCAAGAGTACGCAGAGGACGGCGTTCTGGCGGCGATTTTAAGCAGTACAGTGCAGGGTTCAGCGTCTGCAGCATCTTCTCGGCAGAATGCTATGGCGCTTGACGACAGTCCCACTTTCCCTTAAGACAACTGCTCGGGAAGCAGCTTGAAGTTGATACCGATCGGAGCATCGGTGGTTCAGTGGTAGAATGCTCGCCTGCCACGCGGGCGGCCCGGGTTCGATTCCCGGCCGATGCATCATTTTGCTTTTCCCGCGGTAATGCTGCCGTGTGGCTTGCGCGCTTGACATGCACGATCCACAAGAATGTATAGCTGGATTCCCTTGAGAAGAACCGAGAACGCAGCACTGGCGGGTCCCCACTGGGACGCTCGCATCATGTTCTATAGACTAGCGTCGGCCTGGCCTCACAAGTTGCTGTGTCCAGGTGCCTCCGAGGCACTGAACTTTAACGACAAGGAGTGCTGCCTATCGTTGCAAAAGCTGCAGCAACACCGCAATCAACTGGGCCGGCAATGCACGTGTAGCAAACAGAACACGTTATCCAGGAAGTACAGTGTCTTCACGTCTAACATTCGGTATGATACTTACCCAGTTTCCAGGACAAACGGTTCACCGGTGCCTCGGTAGCGCAGTAGGCAGCGCGTAAGTCTCATAATCTTAAGGTCGTGAGTTCGATCCTCACCCGGGGCATTTAATTTTCTGTGACTGATGGTGGTGCTGTTGCTGGGGCCCCAACTTATTTCTTGTTTGTTATCCACAACGCTTCAGCGGGAAAATGTTTACTTCCTGTTATTGCTACTTACAGCTTCCCTTTTCCTCTTCTCCCAGCAGAGCATGAAGCCAAAAGCATTGCTCTGAGACGTTTGAGGTGCGCGCCTTGCCAGTCAGCATGCGCAAAGATGCTCGCAAAGAGAGATGGGCGCGGACGCGGGACTCGGCACGAAATGCGCCAAGGGACCGTCCGAACCGTCGAAGAAACGCACAGATCCGGTGTGGTCTAGTGGCTAGGATACCTGGCTTTCACCCAGGAGGCCCGGGTTCGATTCCCGGTACCGGAACGGAATTTTTTCCACACTACTCGTGACAAGTTTGAGCTGTCCGAGCTGCCGTTTCCCGTCCTGCTCGCAATATAGCTACTGTTTCGTGACAGTCAGCAGAATATAGACGAGGGAAGCAGACACACGACGGCCATAGAAATGGTGTATGGCTTCATGCCACACGGTTCCAGTGTAGGCCTGAGCAACTGCATCTGTCGAGGCCCGTTAGCTCAGTTGGTTAGAGCGTCGTGCTAATAACGCGAAGGTCGTGGGTTCGATCCCCCCACGGGCCACTACGCATTTACTACTACGAAAAGGCAGCGCCTATTTCAGCTGGCGAGTGTGATGACCACCCTGCGTGGAAGTTGACAGAGGTTCCGAACCCGACCTGTCGGGAAGCGCTACAGCATTCACTCGCCAATGGCCATAGTGTGCTCGATACACTGGTTCTCAACCGATAAAGAGAAAATGAGAGGAAATGTCCGATTGCCGATGCGTAACAACTTTGGCCCTTGTCAGTACTTGGGCGGGTAAGTGCATCGGAACACAGGGTACTGTTGGCAGTTTTACTTCCTATTTTTCTTTCTCCTTTGTTTTCGGAGCCACAGCCCGATTCGGTCAGGGAGACGCCACCGTGAAATGAAGGGGCGTGCTGTGTGTCCATCGCCTCGCCTCTCCTTACCTCTCTCAGTCGTTTCTCGTGCTTGTTGTTTTGATATAGGCCGATTTGAGAGCGTCAGCTCTCGCGTCAGCCGAGCAAAGTCGAGACAAGTCGAGACACACTACAGGCTGGTCTGCAGCGAGTAACAGGGAGGAAAACAAAACATTAATTTCAAGGCGCGTGGCAAAAGTACCCATACGCGAAATTAAAAGCCTGCTGCGGTGGCCGGGAATCGAACCCGGATCAACTGCTTGGCAGGCAACTATGCTGACCATTACACCACCACCGCACAAGGGAGCGCCCCGGCGCCGCACTGTGTCGGCTTCCCGCCTGTCGGCAGCGGCCGAAGGTGATGGTACCTGGCAGGCGCATTTCGAGGTAGGCTAGGGGAGCACATCCAGACGCATTCGGACAGCATATCCGCGCACATTTCGCATCCTTTGGCAAGAGTCGGCTCTGGCGACGCAAGAGTACGCAGAGGACGGCGTTCTGGCGGCGATTTTAAGCAGTACAGTGCAGGGTTCAGCGTCTGCAGCATCTTCTCGGCAGAATGCTATGGCGCTTGACGACAGTCCCACTTTCCCTTAAGACAACTGCTCGGGAAGCAGCTTGAAGTTGATACCGATCGGAGCATCGGTGGTTCAGTGGTAGAATGCTCGCCTGCCACGCGGGCGGCCCGGGTTCGATTCCCGGCCGATGCATCATTTTGCTTTTCCCGCGGTAATGCTGCCGTGTGGCTTGCGCGCTTGACATGCACGATCCACAAGAATGTATAGCTGGATTCCCTTGAGAAGAACCGAGAACGCAGCACTGGCGGGTCCCCACTGGGACGCTCGCATCATGTTCTATAGACTAGCGTCGGCCTGGCCTCACAAGTTGCTGTGTCCAGGTGCCTCCGAGGCACTGAACTTTAACGACAAGGAGTGCTGCCTATCGTTGCAAAAGCTGCAGCAACACCGCAATCAACTGGGCCGGCAATGCACGTGTAGCAAACAGAACACGTTATCCAGGAAGTACAGTGTCTTCACGTCTAACATTCGGTATGATACTTACCCAGTTTCCAGGACAAACGGTTCACCGGTGCCTCGGTAGCGCAGTAGGCAGCGCGTAAGTCTCATAATCTTAAGGTCGTGAGTTCGATCCTCACCCGGGGCATTTAATTTTCTGTGACTGATGGTGGTGCTGTTGCTGGGGCCCCAACTTATTTCTTGTTTGTTATCCACAACGCTTCAGCGGGAAAATGTTTACTTCCTGTTATTGCTACTTACAGCTTCCCTTTTCCTCTTCTCCCAGCAGAGCATGAAGCCAAAAGCATTGCTCTGAGACGTTTGAGGTGCGCGCCTTGCCAGTCAGCATGCGCAAAGATGCTCGCAAAGAGAGATGGGCGCGGACGCGGGACTCGGCACGAAATGCGCCAAGGGACCGTCCGAACCGTCGAAGAAACGCACAGATCCGGTGTGGTCTAGTGGCTAGGATACCTGGCTTTCACCCAGGAGGCCCGGGTTCGATTCCCGGTACCGGAACGGAATTTTTTCCACACTACTCGTGACAAGTTTGAGCTGTCCGAGCTGCCGTTTCCCGTCCTGCTCGCAATATAGCTACTGTTTCGTGACAGTCAGCAGAATATAGACGAGGGAAGCAGACACACGACGGCCATAGAAATGGTGTATGGCTTCATGCCACACGGTTCCAGTGTAGGCCTGAGCAACTGCATCTGTCGAGGCCCGTTAGCTCAGTTGGTTAGAGCGTCGTGCTAATAACGCGAAGGTCGTGGGTTCGATCCCCCCACGGGCCACTACGCATTTACTACTACGAAAAGGCAGCGCCTATTTCAGCTGGCGAGTGTGATGACCACCCTGCGTGGAAGTTGACAGAGGTTCCGAACCCGACCTGTCGGGAAGCGCTACAGCATTCACTCGCCAATGGCCATAGTGTGCTCGATACACTGGTTCTCAACCGATAAAGAGAAAATGAGAGGAAATGTCCGATTGCCGATGCGTAACAACTTTGGCCCTTGTCAGTACTTGGGCGGGTAAGTGCATCGGAACACAGGGTACTGTTGGCAGTTTTACTTCCTATTTTTCTTTCTCCTTTGTTTTCGGAGCCACAGCCCGATTCGGTCAGGGAGACGCCACCGTGAAATGAAGGGGCGTGCTGTGTGTCCATCGCCTCGCCTCTCCTTACCTCTCTCAGTCGTTTCTCGTGCTTGTTGTTTTGATATAGGCCGATTTGAGAGCGTCAGCTCTCGCGTCAGCCGAGCAAAGTCGAGACAAGTCGAGACACACTACAGGCTGGTCTGCAGCGAGTAACAGGGAGGAAAACAAAACATTAATTTCAAGGCGCGTGGCAAAAGTACCCATACGCGAAATTAAAAGCCTGCTGCGGTGGCCGGGAATCGAACCCGGATCAACTGCTTGGAAGGCAACTATGCTGACCATTACACCACCACCGCACAAGGGAGCGCCCCGGCGCCGCACTGTGTCGGCTTCCCGCCTGTCGGCAGCGGCCGAAGGTGATGGTACCTGGCAGGCGCATTTCGAGGTAGGCTAGGGGAGCACATCCAGACGCATTCGGACAGCATATCCGCGCACATTTCGCATCCTTTGGCAAGAGTCGGCTCTGGCGACGCAAGAGTACGCAGAGGACGGCGTTCTGGCGGCGATTTTAAGCAGTACAGTGCAGGGTTCAGCGTCTGCAGCATCTTCTCGGCAGAATGCTATGGCGCTTGACGACAGTCCCACTTTCCCTTAAGACAACTGCTCGGGAAGCAGCTTGAAGTTGATACCGACCGGAGCATCGGTGGTTCAGTGGTAGAATGCTCGCCTGCCACGCGGGCGGCCCGGGTTCGATTCCCGGCCGATGCATCATTTTGCTTTTCCCGCGGTAATGCTGCCGTGTGGCTTGCGCGCTTGACATGCACGATCCACAAGAATGTATAGCTGGATTCCCTTGAGAAGAACCGAGAACGCAGCACTGGCGGGTCCCCACTGGGACGCTCGCATCATGTTCTATAGACTAGCGTCGGCCTGGCCTCACAAGTTGCTGTGTCCAGGTGCCTCCGAGGCACTGAACTTTAACGACAAGGAGTGCTGCCTATCGTTGCAAAAGCTGCAGCAACACCGCAATCAACTGGGCCGGCAATGCACGTGTAGCAAACAGAACACGTTATCCAGGAAGTACAGTGTCTTCACGTCTAACATTCGGTATGATACTTACCCAGTTTCCAGGACAAACGGTTCACCGGTGCCTCGGTAGCGCAGTAGGCAGCGCGTAAGTCTCATAATCTTAAGGTCGTGAGTTCGATCCTCACCCGGGGCATTTAATTTTCTGTGACTGATGGTGGTGCTGTTGCTGGGGCCCCAACTTATTTCTTGTTTGTTATCCACAACGCTTCAGCGGGAAAATGTTTACTTCCTGTTATTGCTACTTACAGCTTCCCTTTTCCTCTTCTCCCAGCAGAGCATGAAGCCAAAAGCATTGCTCTGAGACGTTTGAGGTGCGAACACGCGATCTAGTGTTGCGCAAAGATGCTCGCAAAGAGAGATGGGCGCGGACGCGGGACTCGGCACGAAATGCGCCAAGGGACCGTCCGAACCGTCGAAGAAACGCACAGATCCGGTGTGGTCTAGTGGCTAGGATACCTGGCTTTCACCCAGGAGGCCCGGGTTCGATTCCCGGTACCGGAACGGAATTTTTTCCACACTACTCGTGACAAGTTTGAGCTGTCCGAGCTGCCGTTTCCCGTCCTGCTCGCAATATAGCTACTGTTTCGTGACAGTCAGCAGAATATAGACGAGGGAAGCAGACACACGACGGCCATAGAAATGGTGTATGGCTTCATGCCACACGGTTCCAGTGTAGGCCTGAGCAACTGCATCTGTCGAGGCCCGTTAGCTCAGTTGGTTAGAGCGTCGTGCTAATAACGCGAAGGTCGTGGGTTCGATCCCCCCACGGGCCACTACGCATTTACTACTACGAAAAGGCAGCGCCTATTTCAGCTGGCGAGTGTGATGACCACCCTGCGTGGAAGTTGACAGAGGTTCCGAACCCGACCTGTCGGGAAGCGCTACAGCATTCACTCGCCAATGGCCATAGTGTGCTCGATACACTGGTTCTCAACCGATAAAGAGAAAATGAGAGGAAATGTCCGATTGCCGATGCGTAACAACTTTGGCCCTTGTCAGTACTTGGGCGGGTAAGTGCATCGGAACACAGGGTACTGTTGGCAGTTTTACTTCCTATTTTTCTTTCTCCTTTGTTTTCGGAGCCACAGCCCGATTCGGTCAGGGAGACGCCACCGTGAAATGAAGGGGCGTGCTGTGTGTCCATCGCCTCGCCTCTCCTTACCTCTCTCAGTCGTTTCTCGTGCTTGTTGTTTTGATATAGGCCGATTTGAGAGCGTCAGCTCTCGCGTCAGCCGAGCAAAGTCGAGACAAGTCGAGACACACTACAGGCTGGTCTGCAGCGAGTAACAGGGAGGAAAACAAAACATTAATTTCAAGGCGCGTGGCAAAAGTACCCATACGCGAAATTAAAAGCCTGCTGCGGTGGCCGGGAATCGAACCCGGATCAACTGCTTGGAAGGCAACTATGCTGACCATTACACCACCACCGCACAAGGGAGCGCCCCGGCGCCGCACTGTGTCGGCTTCCCGCCTGTCGGCAGCGGCCGAAGGTGATGGTACCTGGCAGGCGCATTTCGAGGTAGGCTAGGGGAGCACATCCAGACGCATTCGGACAGCATATCCGCGCACATTTCGCATCCTTTGGCAAGAGTCGGCTCTGGCGACGCAAGAGTACGCAGAGGACGGCGTTCTGGCGGCGATTTTAAGCAGTACAGTGCAGGGTTCAGCGTCTGCAGCATCTTCTCGGCAGAATGCTATGGCGCTTGACGACAGTCCCACTTTCCCTTAAGACAACTGCTCGGGAAGCAGCTTGAAGTTGATACCGACCGGAGCATCGGTGGTTCAGTGGTAGAATGCTCGCCTGCCACGCGGGCGGCCCGGGTTCGATTCCCGGCCGATGCATCATTTTGCTTTTCCCGCGGTAATGCTGCCGTGTGGCTTGCGCGCTTGACATGCACGATCCACAAGAATGTATAGCTGGATTCCCTTGAGAAGAACCGAGAACGCAGCACTGGCGGGTCCCCACTGGGACGCTCGCATCATGTTCTATAGACTAGCGTCGGCCTGGCCTCACAAGTTGCTGTGTCCAGGTGCCTCCGAGGCACTGAACTTTAACGACAAGGAGTGCTGCCTATCGTTGCAAAAGCTGCAGCAACACCGCAATCAACTGGGCCGGCAATGCACGTGTAGCAAACAGAACACGTTATCCAGGAAGTACAGTGTCTTCACGTCTAACATTCGGTATGATACTTACCCAGTTTCCAGGACAAACGGTTCACCGGTGCCTCGGTAGCGCAGTAGGCAGCGCGTAAGTCTCATAATCTTAAGGTCGTGAGTTCGATCCTCACCCGGGGCATTTAATTTTCTGTGACTGATGGTGGTGCTGTTGCTGGGGCCCCAACTTATTTCTTGTTTGTTATCCACAACGCTTCAGCGGGAAAATGTTTACTTCCTGTTATTGCTACTTACAGCTTCCCTTTTCCTCTTCTCCCAGCAGAGCATGAAGCCAAAAGCATTGCTCTGAGACGTTTGAGGTGCGCGCCTTGCCAGTCAGCATGCGCAAAGATGCTCGCAAAGAGAGATGGGCGCGGACGCGGGACTCGGCACGAAATGCGCCAAGGGACCGTCCGAACCGTCGAAGAAACGCACAGATCCGGTGTGGTCTAGTGGCTAGGATACCTGGCTTTCACCCAGGAGGCCCGGGTTCGATTCCCGGTACCGGAACGGAATTTTTTCCACACTACTCGTGACAAGTTTGAGCTGTCCGAGCTGCCGTTTCCCGTCCTGCTCGCAATATAGCTACTGTTTCGTGACAGTCAGCAGAATATAGACGAGGGAAGCAGACACACGACGGCCATAGAAATGGTGTATGGCTTCATGCCACACGGTTCCAGTGTAGGCCTGAGCAACTGCATCTGTCGAGGCCCGTTAGCTCAGTTGGTTAGAGCGTCGTGCTAATAACGCGAAGGTCGTGGGTTCGATCCCCCCACGGGCCACTACGCATTTACTACTACGAAAAGGCAGCGCCTATTTCAGCTGGCGAGTGTGATGACCACCCTGCGTGGAAGTTGACAGAGGTTCCGAACCCGACCTGTCGGGAAGCGCTACAGCATTCACTCGCCAATGGCCATAGTGTGCTCGATACACTGGTTCTCAACCGATAAAGAGAAAATGAGAGGAAATGTCCGATTGCCGATGCGTAACAACTTTGGCCCTTGTCAGTACTTGGGCGGGTAAGTGCATCGGAACACAGGGTACTGTTGGCAGTTTTACTTCCTATTTTTCTTTCTCCTTTGTTTTCGGAGCCACAGCCCGATTCGGTCAGGGAGACGCCACCGTGAAATGAAGGGGCGTGCTGTGTGTCCATCGCCTCGCCTCTCCTTACCTCTCTCAGTCGTTTCTCGTGCTTGTTGTTTTGATATAGGCCGATTTGAGAGCGTCAGCTCTCGCGTCAGCCGAGCAAAGTCGAGACAAGTCGAGACACACTACAGGCTGGTCTGCAGCGAGTAACAGGGAGGAAAACAAAACATTAATTTCAAGGCGCGTGGCAAAAGTACCCATACGCGAAATTAAAAGCCTGCTGCGGTGGCCGGGAATCGAACCCGGATCAACTGCTTGGAAGGCAACTATGCTGACCATTACACCACCACCGCACAAGGGAGCGCCCCGGCGCCGCACTGTGTCGGCTTCCCGCCTGTCGGCAGCGGCCGAAGGTGATGGTACCTGGCAGGCGCATTTCGAGGTAGGCTAGGGGAGCACATCCAGACGCATTCGGACAGCATATCCGCGCACATTTCGCATCCTTTGGCAAGAGTCGGCTCTGGCGACGCAAGAGTACGCAGAGGACGGCGTTCTGGCGGCGATTTTAAGCAGTACAGTGCAGGGTTCAGCGTCTGCAGCATCTTCTCGGCAGAATGCTATGGCGCTTGACGACAGTCCCACTTTCCCTTAAGACAACTGCTCGGGAAGCAGCTTGAAGTTGATACCGACCGGAGCATCGGTGGTTCAGTGGTAGAATGCTCGCCTGCCACGCGGGCGGCCCGGGTTCGATTCCCGGCCGATGCATCATTTTGCTTTTCCCGCGGTAATGCTGCCGTGTGGCTTGCGCGCTTGACATGCACGATCCACAAGAATGTATAGCTGGATTCCCTTGAGAAGAACCGAGAACGCAGCACTGGCGGGTCCCCACTGGGACGCTCGCATCATGTTCTATAGACTAGCGTCGGCCTGGCCTCACAAGTTGCTGTGTCCAGGTGCCTCCGAGGCACTGAACTTTAACGACAAGGAGTGCTGCCTATCGTTGCAAAAGCTGCAGCAACACCGCAATCAACTGGGCCGGCAATGCACGTGTAGCAAACAGAACACGTTATCCAGGAAGTACAGTGTCTTCACGTCTAACATTCGGTATGATACTTACCCAGTTTCCAGGACAAACGGTTCACCGGTGCCTCGGTAGCGCAGTAGGCAGCGCGTAAGTCTCATAATCTTAAGGTCGTGAGTTCGATCCTCACCCGGGGCATTTAATTTTCTGTGACTGATGGTGGTGCTGTTGCTGGGGCCCCAACTTATTTCTTGTTTGTTATCCACAACGCTTCAGCGGGAAAATGTTTACTTCCTGTTATTGCTACTTACAGCTTCCCTTTTCCTCTTCTCCCAGCAGAGCATGAAGCCAAAAGCATTGCTCTGAGACGTTTGAGGTGCGCGCCTTGCCAGTCAGCATGCGCAAAGATGCTCGCAAAGAGAGATGGGCGCGGACGCGGGACTCGGCACGAAATGCGCCAAGGGACCGTCCGAACCGTCGAAGAAACGCACAGATCCGGTGTGGTCTAGTGGCTAGGATACCTGGCTTTCACCCAGGAGGCCCGGGTTCGATTCCCGGTACCGGAACGGAATTTTTTCCACACTACTCGTGACAAGTTTGAGCTGTCCGAGCTGCCGTTTCCCGTCCTGCTCGCAATATAGCTACTGTTTCGTGACAGTCAGCAGAATATAGACGAGGGAAGCAGACACACGACGGCCATAGAAATGGTGTATGGCTTCATGCCACACGGTTCCAGTGTAGGCCTGAGCAACTGCATCTGTCGAGGCCCGTTAGCTCAGTTGGTTAGAGCGTCGTGCTAATAACGCGAAGGTCGTGGGTTCGATCCCCCCACGGGCCACTACGCATTTACTACTACGAAAAGGCAGCGCCTATTTCAGCTGGCGAGTGTGATGACCACCCTGCGTGGAAGTTGACAGAGGTTCCGAACCCGACCTGTCGGGAAGCGCTACAGCATTCACTCGCCAATGGCCATAGTGTGCTCGATACACTGGTTCTCAACCGATAAAGAGAAAATGAGAGGAAATGTCCGATTGCCGATGCGTAACAACTTTGGCCCTTGTCAGTACTTGGGCGGGTAAGTGCATCGGAACACAGGGTACTGTTGGCAGTTTTACTTCCTATTTTTCTTTCTCCTTTGTTTTCGGAGCCACAGCCCGATTCGGTCAGGGAGACGCCACCGTGAAATGAAGGGGCGTGCTGTGTGTCCATCGCCTCGCCTCTCCTTACCTCTCTCAGTCGTTTCTCGTGCTTGTTGTTTTGATATAGGCCGATTTGAGAGCGTCAGCTCTCGCGTCAGCCGAGCAAAGTCGAGACAAGTCGAGACACACTACAGGCTGGTCTGCAGCGAGTAACAGGGAGGAAAACAAAACATTAATTTCAAGGCGCGTGGCAAAAGTACCCATACGCGAAATTAAAAGCCTGCTGCGGTGGCCGGGAATCGAACCCGGATCAACTGCTTGGAAGGCAACTATGCTGACCATTACACCACCACCGCACAAGGGAGCGCCCCGGCGCCGCACTGTGTCGGCTTCCCGCCTGTCGGCAGCGGCCGAAGGTGATGGTACCTGGCAGGCGCATTTCGAGGTAGGCTAGGGGAGCACATCCAGACGCATTCGGACAGCATATCCGCGCACATTTCGCATCCTTTGGCAAGAGTCGGCTCTGGCGACGCAAGAGTACGCAGAGGACGGCGTTCTGGCGGCGATTTTAAGCAGTACAGTGCAGGGTTCAGCGTCTGCAGCATCTTCTCGGCAGAATGCTATGGCGCTTGACGACAGTCCCACTTTCCCTTAAGACAACTGCTCGGGAAGCAGCTTGAAGTTGATACCGACCGGAGCATCGGTGGTTCAGTGGTAGAATGCTCGCCTGCCACGCGGGCGGCCCGGGTTCGATTCCCGGCCGATGCATCATTTTGCTTTTCCCGCGGTAATGCTGCCGTGTGGCTTGCGCGCTTGACATGCACGATCCACAAGAATGTATAGCTGGATTCCCTTGAGAAGAACCGAGAACGCAGCACTGGCGGGTCCCCACTGGGACGCTCGCATCATGTTCTATAGACTAGCGTCGGCCTGGCCTCACAAGTTGCTGTGTCCAGGTGCCTCCGAGGCACTGAACTTTAACGACAAGGAGTGCTGCCTATCGTTGCAAAAGCTGCAGCAACACCGCAATCAACTGGGCCGGCAATGCACGTGTAGCAAACAGAACACGTTATCCAGGAAGTACAGTGTCTTCACGTCTAACATTCGGTATGATACTTACCCAGTTTCCAGGACAAACGGTTCACCGGTGCCTCGGTAGCGCAGTAGGCAGCGCGTAAGTCTCATAATCTTAAGGTCGTGAGTTCGATCCTCACCCGGGGCATTTAATTTTCTGTGACTGATGGTGGTGCTGTTGCTGGGGCCCCAACTTATTTCTTGTTTGTTATCCACAACGCTTCAGCGGGAAAATGTTTACTTCCTGTTATTGCTACTTACAGCTTCCCTTTTCCTCTTCTCCCAGCAGAGCATGAAGCCAAAAGCATTGCTCTGAGACGTTTGAGGTGCGCGCCTTGCCAGTCAGCATGCGCAAAGATGCTCGCAAAGAGAGATGGGCGCGGACGCGGGACTCGGCACGAAATGCGCCAAGGGACCGTCCGAACCGTCGAAGAAACGCACAGATCCGGTGTGGTCTAGTGGCTAGGATACCTGGCTTTCACCCAGGAGGCCCGGGTTCGATTCCCGGTACCGGAACGGAATTTTTTCCACACTACTCGTGACAAGTTTGAGCTGTCCGAGCTGCCGTTTCCCGTCCTGCTCGCAATATAGCTACTGTTTCGTGACAGTCAGCAGAATATAGACGAGGGAAGCAGACACACGACGGCCATAGAAATGGTGTATGGCTTCATGCCACACGGTTCCAGTGTAGGCCTGAGCAACTGCATCTGTCGAGGCCCGTTAGCTCAGTTGGTTAGAGCGTCGTGCTAATAACGCGAAGGTCGTGGGTTCGATCCCCCCACGGGCCACTACGCATTTACTACTACGAAAAGGCAGCGCCTATTTCAGCTGGCGAGTGTGATGACCACCCTGCGTGGAAGTTGACAGAGGTTCCGAACCCGACCTGTCGGGAAGCGCTACAGCATTCACTCGCCAATGGCCATAGTGTGCTCGATACACTGGTTCTCAACCGATAAAGAGAAAATGAGAGGAAATGTCCGATTGCCGATGCGTAACAACTTTGGCCCTTGTCAGTACTTGGGCGGGTAAGTGCATCGGAACACAGGGTACTGTTGGCAGTTTTACTTCCTATTTTTCTTTCTCCTTTGTTTTCGGAGCCACAGCCCGATTCGGTCAGGGAGACGCCACCGTGAAATGAAGGGGCGTGCTGTGTGTCCATCGCCTCGCCTCTCCTTACCTCTCTCAGTCGTTTCTCGTGCTTGTTGTTTTGATATAGGCCGATTTGAGAGCGTCAGCTCTCGCGTCAGCCGAGCAAAGTCGAGACAAGTCGAGACACACTACAGGCTGGTCTGCAGCGAGTAACAGGGAGGAAAACAAAACATTAATTTCAAGGCGCGTGGCAAAAGTACCCATACGCGAAATTAAAAGCCTGCTGCGGTGGCCGGGAATCGAACCCGGATCAACTGCTTGGAAGGCAACTATGCTGACCATTACACCACCACCGCACAAGGGAGCGCCCCGGCGCCGCACTGTGTCGGCTTCCCGCCTGTCGGCAGCGGCCGAAGGTGATGGTACCTGGCAGGCGCATTTCGAGGTAGGCTAGGGGAGCACATCCAGACGCATTCGGACAGCATATCCGCGCACATTTCGCATCCTTTGGCAAGAGTCGGCTCTGGCGACGCAAGAGTACGCAGAGGACGGCGTTCTGGCGGCGATTTTAAGCAGTACAGTGCAGGGTTCAGCGTCTGCAGCATCTTCTCGGCAGAATGCTATGGCGCTTGACGACAGTCCCACTTTCCCTTAAGACAACTGCTCGGGAAGCAGCTTGAAGTTGATACCGACCGGAGCATCGGTGGTTCAGTGGTAGAATGCTCGCCTGCCACGCGGGCGGCCCGGGTTCGATTCCCGGCCGATGCATCATTTTGCTTTTCCCGCGGTAATGCTGCCGTGTGGCTTGCGCGCTTGACATGCACGATCCACAAGAATGTATAGCTGGATTCCCTTGAGAAGAACCGAGAACGCAGCACTGGCGGGTCCCCACTGGGACGCTCGCATCATGTTCTATAGACTAGCGTCGGCCTGGCCTCACAAGTTGCTGTGTCCAGGTGCCTCCGAGGCACTGAACTTTAACGACAAGGAGTGCTGCCTATCGTTGCAAAAGCTGCAGCAACACCGCAATCAACTGGGCCGGCAATGCACGTGTAGCAAACAGAACACGTTATCCAGGAAGTACAGTGTCTTCACGTCTAACATTCGGTATGTTACTTACCCAGTTTCCAGGACAAACGGTTCACCGGTGCCTCGGTAGCGCAGTAGGCAGCGCGTAAGTCTCATAATCTTAAGGTCGTGAGTTCGATCCTCACCCGGGGCATTTAATTTTCTGTGACTGATGGTGGTGCTGTTGCTGGGGCCCCAACTTATTTCTTGTTTGTTATCCACAACGCTTCAGCGGGAAAATGTTTACTTCCTGTTATTGCTACTTACAGCTTCCCTTTTCCTCTTCTCCCAGCAGAGCATGAAGCCAAAAGCATTGCTCTGAGACGTTTGAGGTGCGCGCCTTGCCAGTCAGCATGCGCAAAGATGCTCGCAAAGAGAGATGGGCGCGGACGCGGGACTCGGCACGAAATGCGCCAAGGGACCGTCCGAACCGTCGAAGAAACGCACAGATCCGGTGTGGTCTAGTGGCTAGGATACCTGGCTTTCACCCAGGAGGCCCGGGTTCGATTCCCGGTACCGGAACGGAATTTTTTCCACACTACTCGTGACAAGTTTGAGCTGTCCGAGCTGCCGTTTCCCGTCCTGCTCGCAATATAGCTACTGTTTCGTGACAGTCAGCAGAATATAGACGAGGGAAGCAGACACACGACGGCCATAGAAATGGTGTATGGCTTCATGCCACACGGTTCCAGTGTAGGCCTGAGCAACTGCATCTGTCGAGGCCCGTTAGCTCAGTTGGTTAGAGCGTCGTGCTAATAACGCGAAGGTCGTGGGTTCGATCCCCCCACGGGCCACTACGCATTTACTACTACGAAAAGGCAGCGCCTATTTCAGCTGGCGAGTGTGATGACCACCCTGCGTGGAAGTTGACAGAGGTTCCGAACCCGACCTGTCGGGAAGCGCTACAGCATTCACTCGCCAATGGCCATAGTGTGCTCGATACACTGGTTCTCAACCGATAAAGAGAAAATGAGAGGAAATGTCCGATTGCCGATGCGTAACAACTTTGGCCCTTGTCAGTACTTGGGCGGGTAAGTGCATCGGAACACAGGGTACTGTTGGCAGTTTTACTTCCTATTTTTCTTTCTCCTTTGTTTTCGGAGCCACAGCCCGATTCGGTCAGGGAGACGCCACCGTGAAATGAAGGGGCGTGCTGTGTGTCCATCGCCTCGCCTCTCCTTACCTCTCTCAGTCGTTTCTCGTGCTTGTTGTTTTGATATAGGCCGATTTGAGAGCGTCAGCTCTCGCGTCAGCCGAGCAAAGTCGAGACAAGTCGAGACACACTACAGGCTGGTCTGCAGCGAGTAACAGGGAGGAAAACAAAACATTAATTTCAAGGCGCGTGGCAAAAGTACCCATACGCGAAATTAAGAGCCTGCTGCGGTGGCCGGGAATCGAACCCGGATCAACTGCTTGGAAGGCAACTATGCTGACCATTACACCACCACCGCACAAGGGAGCGCCCCGGCGCCGCACTGTGTCGGCTTCCCGCCTGTCGGCAGCGGCCGAAGGTGATGGTACCTGGCAGGCGCATTTCGAGGTAGGCTAGGGGAGCACATCCAGACGCATTCGGACAGCATATCCGCGCACATTTCGCATCCTTTGGCAAGAGTCGGCTCTGGCGACGCAAGAGTACGCAGAGGACGGCGTTCTGGCGGCGATTTTAAGCAGTACAGTGCAGGGTTCAGCGTCTGCAGCATCTTCTCGGCAGAATGCTATGGCGCTTGACGACAGTCCCACTTTCCCTTAAGACAACTGCTCGGGAAGCAGCTTGAAGTTGATACCGACCGGAGCATCGGTGGTTCAGTGGTAGAATGCTCGCCTGCCACGCGGGCGGCCCGGGTTCGATTCCCGGCCGATGCATCATTTTGCTTTTCCCGCGGTAATGCTGCCGTGTGGCTTGCGCGCTTGACATGCACGATCCACAAGAATGTATAGCTGGATTCCCTTGAGAAGAACCGAGAACGCAGCACTGGCGGGTCCCCACTGGGACGCTCGCATCATGTTCTATAGACTAGCGTCGGCCTGGCCTCACAAGTTGCTGTGTCCAGGTGCCTCCGAGGCACTGAACTTTAACGACAAGGAGTGCTGCCTATCGTTGCAAAAGCTGCAGCAACACCGCAATCAACTGGGCCGGCAATGCACGTGTAGCAAACAGAACACGTTATCCAGGAAGTACAGTGTCTTCACGTCTAACATTCGGTATGATACTTACCCAGTTTCCAGGACAAACGGTTCACCGGTGCCTCGGTAGCGCAGTAGGCAGCGCGTAAGTCTCATAATCTTAAGGTCGTGAGTTCGATCCTCACCCGGGGCATTTAATTTTCTGTGACTGATGGTGGTGCTGTTGCTGGGGCCCCAACTTATTTCTTGTTTGTTATCCACAACGCTTCAGCGGGAAAATGTTTACTTCCTGTTATTGCTACTTACAGCTTCCCTTTTCCTCTTCTCCCAGCAGAGCATGAAGCCAAAAGCATTGCTCTGAGACGTTTGAGGTGCGCGCCTTGCCAGTCAGCATGCGCAAAGATGCTCGCAAAGAGAGATGGGCGCGGACGCGGGACTCGGCACGAAATGCGCCAAGGGACCGTCCGAACCGTCGAAGAAACGCACAGATCCGGTGTGGTCTAGTGGCTAGGATACCTGGCTTTCACCCAGGAGGCCCGGGTTCGATTCCCGGTACCGGAACGGAATTTTTTCCACACTACTCGTGACAAGTTTGAGCTGTCCGAGCTGCCGTTTCCCGTCCTGCTCGCAATATAGCTACTGTTTCGTGACAGTCAGCAGAATATAGACGAGGGAAGCAGACACACGACGGCCATAGAAATGGTGTATGGCTTCATGCCACACGGTTCCAGTGTAGGCCTGAGCAACTGCATCTGTCGAGGCCCGTTAGCTCAGTTGGTTAGAGCGTCGTGCTAATAACGCGAAGGTCGTGGGTTCGATCCCCCCACGGGCCACTACGCATTTACTACTACGAAAAGGCAGCGCCTATTTCAGCTGGCGAGTGTGATGACCACCCTGCGTGGAAGTTGACAGAGGTTCCGAACCCGACCTGTCGGGAAGCGCTACAGCATTCACTCGCCAATGGCCATAGTGTGCTCGATACACTGGTTCTCAACCGATAAAGAGAAAATGAGAGGAAATGTCCGATTGCCGATGCGTAACAACTTTGGCCCTTGTCAGTACTTGGGCGGGTAAGTGCATCGGAACACAGGGTACTGTTGGCAGTTTTACTTCCTATTTTTCTTTCTCCTTTGTTTTCGGAGCCACAGCCCGATTCGGTCAGGGAGACGCCACCGTGAAATGAAGGGGCGTGCTGTGTGTCCATCGCCTCGCCTCTCCTTACCTCTCTCAGTCGTTTCTCGTGCTTGTTGTTTTGATATAGGCCGATTTGAGAGCGTCAGCTCTCGCGTCAGCCGAGCAAAGTCGAGACAAGTCGAGACACACTACAGGCTGGTCTGCAGCGAGTAACAGGGAGGAAAACAAAACATTAATTTCAAGGCGCGTGGCAAAAGTACCCATACGCGAAATTAAAAGCCTGCTGCGGTGGCCGGGAATCGAACCCGGATCAACTGCTTGGAAGGCAACTATGCTGACCATTACACCACCACCGCACAAGGGAGCGCCCCGGCGCCGCACTGTGTCGGCTTCCCGCCTGTCGGCAGCGGCCGAAGGTGATGGTACCTGGCAGGCGCATTTCGAGGTAGGCTAGGGGAGCACATCCAGACGCATTCGGACAGCATATCCGCGCACATTTCGCATCCTTTGGCAAGAGTCGGCTCTGGCGACGCAAGAGTACGCAGAGGACGGCGTTCTGGCGGCGATTTTAAGCAGTACAGTGCAGGGTTCAGCGTCTGCAGCATCTTCTCGGCAGAATGCTATGGCGCTTGACGACAGTCCCACTTTCCCTTAAGACAACTGCTCGGGAAGCAGCTTGAAGTTGATACCGACCGGAGCATCGGTGGTTCAGTGGTAGAATGCTCGCCTGCCACGCGGGCGGCCCGGGTTCGATTCCCGGCCGATGCATCATTTTGCTTTTCCCGCGGTAATGCTGCCGTGTGGCTTGCGCGCTTGACATGCACGATCCACAAGAATGTATAGCTGGATTCCCTTGAGAAGAACCGAGAACGCAGCACTGGCGGGTCCCCACTGGGACGCTCGCATCATGTTCTATAGACTAGCGTCGGCCTGGCCTCACAAGTTGCTGTGTCCAGGTGCCTCCGAGGCACTGAACTTTAACGACAAGGAGTGCTGCCTATCGTTGCAAAAGCTGCAGCAACACCGCAATCAACTGGGCCGGCAATGCACGTGTAGCAAACAGAACACGTTATCCAGGAAGTACAGTGTCTTCACGTCTAACATTCGGTATGATACTTACCCAGTTTCCAGGACAAACGGTTCACCGGTGCCTCGGTAGCGCAGTAGGCAGCGCGTAAGTCTCATAATCTTAAGGTCGTGAGTTCGATCCTCACCCGGGGCATTTAATTTTCTGTGACTGATGGTGGTGCTGTTGCTGGGGCCCCAACTTATTTCTTGTTTGTTATCCACAACGCTTCAGCGGGAAAATGTTTACTTCCTGTTATTGCTACTTACAGCTTCCCTTTTCCTCTTCTCCCAGCAGAGCATGAAGCCAAAAGCATTGCTCTGAGACGTTTGAGGTGCGCGCCTTGCCAGTCAGCATGCGCAAAGATGCTCGCAAAGAGAGATGGGCGCGGACGCGGGACTCGGCACGAAATGCGCCAAGGGACCGTCCGAACCGTCGAAGAAACGCACAGATCCGGTGTGGTCTAGTGGCTAGGATACCTGGCTTTCACCCAGGAGGCCCGGGTTCGATTCCCGGTACCGGAACGGAATTTTTTCCACACTACTCGTGACAAGTTTGAGCTGTCCGAGCTGCCGTTTCCCGTCCTGCTCGCAATATAGCTACTGTTTCGTGACAGTCAGCAGAATATAGACGAGGGAAGCAGACACACGACGGCCATAGAAATGGTGTATGGCTTCATGCCACACGGTTCCAGTGTAGGCCTGAGCAACTGCATCTGTCGAGGCCCGTTAGCTCAGTTGGTTAGAGCGTCGTGCTAATAACGCGAAGGTCGTGGGTTCGATCCCCCCACGGGCCACTACGCATTTACTACTACGAAAAGGCAGCGCCTATTTCAGCTGGCGAGTGTGATGACCACCCTGCGTGGAAGTTGACAGAGGTTCCGAACCCGACCTGTCGGGAAGCGCTACAGCATTCACTCGCCAATGGCCATAGTGTGCTCGATACACTGGTTCTCAACCGATAAAGAGAAAATGAGAGGAAATGTCCGATTGCCGATGCGTAACAACTTTGGCCCTTGTCAGTACTTGGGCGGGTAAGTGCATCGGAACACAGGGTACTGTTGGCAGTTTTACTTCCTATTTTTCTTTCTCCTTTGTTTTCGGAGCCACAGCCCGATTCGGTCAGGGAGACGCCACCGTGAAATGAAGGGGCGTGCTGTGTGTCCATCGCCTCGCCTCTCCTTACCTCTCTCAGTCGTTTCTCGTGCTTGTTGTTTTGATATAGGCCGATTTGAGAGCGTCAGCTCTCGCGTCAGCCGAGCAAAGTCGAGACAAGTCGAGACACACTACAGGCTGGTCTGCAGCGAGTAACAGGGAGGAAAACAAAACATTAATTTCAAGGCGCGTGGCAAAAGTACCCATACGCGAAATTAAAAGCCTGCTGCGGTGGCCGGGAATCGAACCCGGATCAACTGCTTGGAAGGCAACTATGCTGACCATTACACCACCACCGCACAAGGGAGCGCCCCGGCGCCGCACTGTGTCGGCTTCCCGCCTGTCGGCAGCGGCCGAAGGTGATGGTACCTGGCAGGCGCATTTCGAGGTAGGCTAGGGGAGCACATCCAGACGCATTCGGACAGCATATCCGCGCACATTTCGCATCCTTTGGCAAGAGTCGGCTCTGGCGACGCAAGAGTACGCAGAGGACGGCGTTCTGGCGGCGATTTTAAGCAGTACAGTGCAGGGTTCAGCGTCTGCAGCATCTTCTCGGCAGAATGCTATGGCGCTTGACGACAGTCCCACTTTCCCTTAAGACAACTGCTCGGGAAGCAGCTTGAAGTTGATACCGACCGGAGCATCGGTGGTTCAGTGGTAGAATGCTCGCCTGCCACGCGGGCGGCCCGGGTTCGATTCCCGGCCGATGCATCATTTTGCTTTTCCCGCGGTAATGCTGCCGTGTGGCTTGCGCGCTTGACATGCACGATCCACAAGAATGTATAGCTGGATTCCCTTGAGAAGAACCGAGAACGCAGCACTGGCGGGTCCCCACTGGGACGCTCGCATCATGTTCTATAGACTAGCGTCGGCCTGGCCTCACAAGTTGCTGTGTCCAGGTGCCTCCGAGGCACTGAACTTTAACGACAAGGAGTGCTGCCTATCGTTGCAAAAGCTGCAGCAACACCGCAATCAACTGGGCCGGCAATGCACGTGTAGCAAACAGAACACGTTATCCAGGAAGTACAGTGTCTTCACGTCTAACATTCGGTATGATACTTACCCAGTTTCCAGGACAAACGGTTCACCGGTGCCTCGGTAGCGCAGTAGGCAGCGCGTAAGTCTCGTAATCTTAAGGTCGTGAGTTCGATCCTCACCCGGGGCATTTAATTTTCTGTGACTGATGGTGGTGCTGTTGCTGGGGCCCCAACTTATTTCTTGTTTGTTATCCACAACGCTTCAGCGGGAAAATGTTTACTTCCTGTTATTGCTACTTACAGCTTCCCTTTTCCTCTTCTCCCAGCAGAGCATGAAGCCAAAAGCATTGCTCTGAGACGTTTGAGGTGCGCGCCTTGCCAGTCAGCATGCGCAAAGATGCTCGCAAAGAGAGATGGGCGCGGACGCGGGACTCGGCACGAAATGCGCCAAGGGACCGTCCGAACCGTCGAAGAAACGCACAGATCCGGTGTGGTCTAGTGGCTAGGATACCTGACTTTCACCCAGGAGGCCCGGGTTCGATTCCCGGTACCGGAACGGAATTTTTTCCACACTACTCGTGACAAGTTTGAGCTGTCCGAGCTGCCGTTTCCCGTCCTGCTCGCAATATAGCTACTGTTTCGTGACAGTCAGCAGAATATAGACGAGGGAAGCAGACACACGACGGCCATAGAAATGGTGTATGGCTTCATGCCACACGGTTCCAGTGTAGGTCTGAGCAACTGCATCTGTCGAGGCCCGTTAGCTCAGTTGGTTAGAGCGTCGTGCTAATAACGCGAAGGTCGTGGGTTCGATCCCCCCACGGGCCACTACGCTTTTACTACTACGAAAAGGCAGCGCCTATTTCAGCTGGCGAGTGTGATGACCACCCTGCGTGGAAGTTGACAGAGGTTCCGAACCCGACCTGTCGGGAAGCGCTACAGCATTCACTCGCCAATGGCCATAGTGTGCTCGATACACTGGTTCTCAACCGATAAAGAGAAAATGAGAGGAAATGTCCGATTGCCGATGCGTAACAACTTTGGCCCTTGTCAGTACTTGGGCGGGTAAGTGCATCGGAACACAGGGTACTGTTGGCAGTTTTACTTCCTATTTTTCTTTCTCCTTTGTTTTCGGAGCCACAGCCCGATTCGGTCAGGGAGACGCCACCGTGAAATGAAGGGGCGTGCTGTGTGTCCATCGCCTCGCCTCTCCTTACCTCTCTCAGTCGTTTCTCGTGCTTGTTGTTTTGATATAGGCCGATTTGAGAGCGTCAGCTCTCGCGTCAGCCGAGCAAAGTCGAGACAAGTCGAGACACACTACAGGCTGGTCTGCAGCGAGTAACAGGGAGGAAAACAAAACATTAATTTCAAGGCGCGTGGCAAAAGTACCCATACGCGAAATTAAAAGCCTGCTGCGGTGGCCGGGAATCGAACCCGGATCAACTGCTTGGAAGGCAACTATGCTGACCATTACACCACCACCGCACAAGGGAGCGCCCCGGCGCCGCACTGTGTCGGCTTCCCGCCTGTCGGCAGCGGCCGAAGGTGATGGTACCTGGCAGGCGCATTTCGAGGTAGGCTAGGGGAGCACATCCAGACGCATTCGGACAGCATATCCGCGCACATTTCGCATCCTTTGGCAAGAGTCGGCTCTGGCGACGCAAGAGTACGCAGAGGACGGCGTTCTGGCGGCGATTTTAAGCAGTACAGTGCAGGGTTCAGCGTCTGCAGCATCTTCTCGGCAGAATGCTATGGCGCTTGACGACAGTCCCACTTTCCCTTAAGACAACTGCTCGGGAAGCAGCTTGAAGTTGATACCGACCGGAGCATCGGTGGTTCAGTGGTAGAATGCTCGCCTGCCACGCGGGCGGCCCGGGTTCGATTCCCGGCCGATGCATCATTTTGCTTTTCCCGCGGTAATGCTGCCGTGTGGCTTGCGCGCTTGACATGCACGATCCACAAGAATGTATAGCTGGATTCCCTTGAGAAGAACCGAGAACGCAGCACTGGCGGGTCCCCACTGGGACGCTCGCATCATGTTCTATAGACTAGCGTCGGCCTGGCCTCACAAGTTGCTGTGTCCAGGTGCCTCCGAGGCACTGAACTTTAACGACAAGGAGTGCTGCCTATCGTTGCAAAAGCTGCAGCAACACCGCAATCAACTGGGCCGGCAATGCACGTGTAGCAAACAGAACACGTTATCCAGGAAGTACAGTGTCTTCACGTCTAACATTCGGTATGATACTTACCCAGTTTCCAGGACAAACGGTTCACCGGTGCCTCGGTAGCGCAGTAGGCAGCGCGTAAGTCTCGTAATCTTAAGGTCGTGAGTTCGATCCTCACCCGGGGCATTTAATTTTCTGTGACTGATGGTGGTGCTGTTGCTGGGGCCCCAACTTATTTCTTGTTTGTTATCCACAACGCTTCAGCGGGAAAATGTTTACTTCCTGTTATTGCTACTTACAGCTTCCCTTTTCCTCTTCTCCCAGCAGAGCATGAAGCCAAAAGCATTGCTCTGAGACGTTTGAGGTGCGCGCCTTGCCAGTCAGCATGCGCAAAGATGCTCGCAAAGAGAGATGGGCGCGGACGCGGGACTCGGCACGAAATGCGCCAAGGGACCGTCCGAACCGTCGAAGAAACGCACAGATCCGGTGTGGTCTAGTGGCTAGGATACCTGGCTTTCACCCAGGAGGCCCGGGTTCGATTCCCGGTACCGGAACGGAATTTTTTCCACACTACTCGTGACAAGTTTGAGCTGTCCGAGCTGCCGTTTCCCGTCCTGCTCGCAATATAGCTACTGTTTCGTGACAGTCAGCAGAATATAGACGAGGGAAGCAGACACACGACGGCCATAGAAATGGTGTATGGCTTCATGCCACACGGTTCCAGTGTAGGTCTGAGCAACTGCATCTGTCGAGGCCCGTTAGCTCAGTTGGTTAGAGCGTCGTGCTAATAACGCGAAGGTCGTGGGTTCGATCCCCCCACGGGCCACTACGCTTTTACTACTACGAAAAGGCAGCGCCTATTTCAGCTGGCGAGTGTGATGACCACCCTGCGTGGAAGTTGACAGAGGTTCCGAACCCGACCTGTCGGGAAGCGCTACAGCATTCACTCGCCAATGGCCATAGTGTGCTCGATACACTGGTTCTCAACCGATAAAGAGAAAATGAGAGGAAATGTCCGATTGCCGATGCGTAACAACTTTGGCCCTTGTCAGTACTTGGGCGGGTAAGTGCATCGGAACACAGGGTACTGTTGGCAGTTTTACTTCCTATTTTTCTTTCTCCTTTGTTTTCGGAGCCACAGCCCGATTCGGTCAGGGAGACGCCACCGTGAAATGAAGGGGCGTGCTGTGTGTCCATCGCCTCGCCTCTCCTTACCTCTCTCAGTCGTTTCTCGTGCTTGTTGTTTTGATATAGGCCGATTTGAGAGCGTCAGCTCTCGCGTCAGCCGAGCAAAGTCGAGACAAGTCGAGACACACTACAGGCTGGTCTGCAGCGAGTAACAGGGAGGAAAACAAAACATTAATTTCAAGGCGCGTGGCAAAAGTACCCATACGCGAAATTAAAAGCCTGCTGCGGTGGCCGGGAATCGAACCCGGATCAACTGCTTGGAAGGCAACTATGCTGACCATTACACCACCACCGCACAAGGGAGCGCCCCGGCGCCGCACTGTGTCGGCTTCCCGCCTGTCGGCAGCGGCCGAAGGTGATGGTACCTGGCAGGCGCATTTCGAGGTAGGCTAGGGGAGCACATCCAGACGCATTCGGACAGCATATCCGCGCACATTTCGCATCCTTTGGCAAGAGTCGGCTCTGGCGACGCAAGAGTACGCAGAGGACGGCGTTCTGGCGGCGATTTTAAGCAGTACAGTGCAGGGTTCAGCGTCTGCAGCATCTTCTCGGCAGAATGCTATGGCGCTTGACGACAGTCCCACTTTCCCTTAAGACAACTGCTCGGGAAGCAGCTTGAAGTTGATACCGACCGGAGCATCGGTGGTTCAGTGGTAGAATGCTCGCCTGCCACGCGGGCGGCCCGGGTTCGATTCCCGGCCGATGCATCATTTTGCTTTTCCCGCGGTAATGCTGCCGTGTGGCTTGCGCGCTTGACATGCACGATCCACAAGAATGTATAGCTGGATTCCCTTGAGAAGAACCGAGAACGCAGCACTGGCGGGTCCCCACTGGGACGCTCGCATCATGTTCTATAGACTAGCGTCGGCCTGGCCTCACAAGTTGCTGTGTCCAGGTGCCTCCGAGGCACTGAACTTTAACGACAAGGAGTGCTGCCTATCGTTGCAAAAGCTGCAGCAACACCGCAATCAACTGGGCCGGCAATGCACGTGTAGCAAACAGAACACGTTATCCAGGAAGTACAGTGTCTTCACGTCTAACATTCGGTATGATACTTACCCAGTTTCCAGGACAAACGGTTCACCGGTGCCTCGGTAGCGCAGTAGGCAGCGCGTAAGTCTCGTAATCTTAAGGTCGTGAGTTCGATCCTCACCCGGGGCATTTAATTTTCTGTGACTGATGGTGGTGCTGTTGCTGGGGCCCCAACTTATTTCTTGTTTGTTATCCACAACGCTTCAGCGGGAAAATGTTTACTTCCTGTTATTGCTACTTACAGCTTCCCTTTTCCTCTTCTCCCAGCAGAGCATGAAGCCAAAAGCATTGCTCTGAGACGTTTGAGGTGCGCGCCTTGCCAGTCAGCATGCGCAAAGATGCTCGCAAAGAGAGATGGGCGCGGACGCGGGACTCGGCACGAAATGCGCCAAGGGACCGTCCGAACCGTCGAAGAAACGCACAGATCCGGTGTGGTCTAGTGGCTAGGATACCTGGCTTTCACCCAGGAGGCCCGGGTTCGATTCCCGGTACCGGAACGGAATTTTTTCCACACTACTCGTGACAAGTTTGAGCTGTCCGAGCTGCCGTTTCCCGTCCTGCTCGCAATATAGCTACTGTTTCGTGACAGTCAGCAGAATATAGACGAGGGAAGCAGACACACGACGGCCATAGAAATGGTGTATGGCTTCATGCCACACGGTTCCAGTGTAGGTCTGAGCAACTGCATCTGTCGAGGCCCGTTAGCTCAGTTGGTTAGAGCGTCGTGCTAATAACGCGAAGGTCGTGGGTTCGATCCCCCCACGGGCCACTACGCTTTTACTACTACGAAAAGGCAGCGCCTATTTCAGCTGGCGAGTGTGATGACCACCCTGCGTGGAAGTTGACAGAGGTTCCGAACCCGACCTGTCGGGAAGCGCTACAGCATTCACTCGCCAATGGCCATAGTGTGCTCGATACACTGGTTCTCAACCGATAAAGAGAAAATGAGAGGAAATGTCCGATTGCCGATGCGTAACAACTTTGGCCCTTGTCAGTACTTGGGCGGGTAAGTGCATCGGAACACAGGGTACTGTTGGCAGTTTTACTTCCTATTTTTCTTTCTCCTTTGTTTTCGGAGCCACAGCCCGATTCGGTCAGGGAGACGCCACCGTGAAATGAAGGGGCGTGCTGTGTGTCCATCGCCTCGCCTCTCCTTACCTCTCTCAGTCGTTTCTCGTGCTTGTTGTTTTGATATAGGCCGATTTGAGAGCGTCAGCTCTCGCGTCAGCCGAGCAAAGTCGAGACAAGTCGAGACACACTACAGGCTGGTCTGCAGCGAGTAACAGGGAGGAAAACAAAACATTAATTTCAAGGCGCGTGGCAAAAGTACCCATACGCGAAATTAAAAGCCTGCTGCGGTGGCCGGGAATCGAACCCGGATCAACTGCTTGGAAGGCAACTATGCTGACCATTACACCACCACCGCACAAGGGAGCGCCCCGGCGCCGCACTGTGTCGGCTTCCCGCCTGTCGGCAGCGGCCGAAGGTGATGGTACCTGGCAGGCGCATTTCGAGGTAGGCTAGGGGAGCACATCCAGACGCATTCGGACAGCATATCCGCGCACATTTCGCATCCTTTGGCAAGAGTCGGCTCTGGCGACGCAAGAGTACGCAGAGGACGGCGTTCTGGCGGCGATTTTAAGCAGTACAGTGCAGGGTTCAGCGTCTGCAGCATCTTCTCGGCAGAATGCTATGGCGCTTGACGACAGTCCCACTTTCCCTTAAGACAACTGCTCGGGAAGCAGCTTGAAGTTGATACCGACCGGAGCATCGGTGGTTCAGTGGTAGAATGCTCGCCTGCCACGCGGGCGGCCCGGGTTCGATTCCCGGCCGATGCATCATTTTGCTTTTCCCGCGGTAATGCTGCCGTGTGGCTTGCGCGCTTGACATGCACGATCCACAAGAATGTATAGCTGGATTCCCTTGAGAAGAACCGAGAACGCAGCACTGGCGGGTCCCCACTGGGACGCTCGCATCATGTTCTATAGACTAGCGTCGGCCTGGCCTCACAAGTTGCTGTGTCCAGGTGCCTCCGAGGCACTGAACTTTAACGACAAGGAGTGCTGCCTATCGTTGCAAAAGCTGCAGCAACACCGCAATCAACTGGGCCGGCAATGCACGTGTAGCAAACAGAACACGTTATCCAGGAAGTACAGTGTCTTCACGTCTAACATTCGGTATGATACTTACCCAGTTTCCAGGACAAACGGTTCACCGGTGCCTCGGTAGCGCAGTAGGCAGCGCGTAAGTCTCATAATCTTAAGGTCGTGAGTTCGATCCTCACCCGGGGCATTTAATTTTCTGTGACTGATGGTGGTGCTGTTGCTGGGGCCCCAACTTATTTCTTGTTTGTTATCCACAACGCTTCAGCGGGAAAATGTTTACTTCCTGTTATTGCTACTTACAGCTTCCCTTTTCCTCTTCTCCCAGCAGAGCATGAAGCCAAAAGCATTGCTCTGAGACGTTTGAGGTGCGCGCCTTGCCAGTCAGCATGCGCAAAGATGCTCGCAAAGAGAGATGGGCGCGGACGCGGGACTCGGCACGAAATGCGCCAAGGGACCGTCCGAACCGTCGAAGAAACGCACAGATCCGGTGTGGTCTAGTGGCTAGGATACCTGGCTTTCACCCAGGAGGCCCGGGTTCGATTCCCGGTACCGGAACGGAATTTTTTCCACACTACTCGTGACAAGTTTGAGCTGTCCGAGCTGCCGTTTCCCGTCCTGCTCGCAATATAGCTACTGTTTCGTGACAGTCAGCAGAATATAGACGAGGGAAGCAGACACACGACGGCCATAGAAATGGTGTATGGCTTCATGCCACACGGTTCCAGTGTAGGCCTGAGCAACTGCATCTGTCGAGGCCCGTTAGCTCAGTTGGTTAGAGCGTCGTGCTAATAACGCGAAGGTCGTGGGTTCGATCCCCCCACGGGCCACTACGCATTTACTACTACGAAAAGGCAGCGCCTATTTCAGCTGGCGAGTGTGATGACCACCCTGCGTGGAAGTTGACAGAGGTTCCGAACCCGACCTGTCGGGAAGCGCTACAGCATTCACTCGCCAATGGCCATAGTGTGCTCGATACACTGGTTCTCAACCGATAAAGAGAAAATGAGAGGAAATGTCCGATTGCCGATGCGTAACAACTTTGGCCCTTGTCAGTACTTGGGCGGGTAAGTGCATCGGAACACAGGGTACTGTTGGCAGTTTTACTTCCTATTTTTCTTTCTCCTTTGTTTTCGGAGCCACAGCCCGATTCGGTCAGGGAGACGCCACCGTGAAATGAAGGGGCGTGCTGTGTGTCCATCGCCTCGCCTCTCCTTACCTCTCTCAGTCGTTTCTCGTGCTTGTTGTTTTGATATAGGCCGATTTGAGAGCGTCAGCTCTCGCGTCAGCCGAGCAAAGTCGAGACAAGTCGAGACACACTACAGGCTGGTCTGCAGCGAGTAACAGGGAGGAAAACAAAACATTAATTTCAAGGCGCGTGGCAAAAGTACCCATACGCGAAATTAAAAGCCTGCTGCGGTGGCCGGGAATCGAACCCGGATCAACTGCTTGGAAGGCAACTATGCTGACCATTACACCACCACCGCACAAGGGAGCGCCCCGGCGCCGCACTGTGTCGGCTTCCCGCCTGTCGGCAGCGGCCGAAGGTGATGGTACCTGGCAGGCGCATTTCGAGGTAGGCTAGGGGAGCACATCCAGACGCATTCGGACAGCATATCCGCGCACATTTCGCATCCTTTGGCAAGAGTCGGCTCTGGCGACGCAAGAGTACGCAGAGGACGGCGTTCTGGCGGCGATTTTAAGCAGTACAGTGCAGGGTTCAGCGTCTGCAGCATCTTCTCGGCAGAATGCTATGGCGCTTGACGACAGTCCCACTTTCCCTTAAGACAACTGCTCGGGAAGCAGCTTGAAGTTGATACCGACCGGAGCATCGGTGGTTCAGTGGTAGAATGCTCGCCTGCCACGCGGGCGGCCCGGGTTCGATTCCCGGCCGATGCATCATTTTGCTTTTCCCGCGGTAATGCTGCCGTGTGGCTTGCGCGCTTGACATGCACGATCCACAAGAATGTATAGCTGGATTCCCTTGAGAAGAACCGAGAACGCAGCACTGGCGGGTCCCCACTGGGACGCTCGCATCATGTTCTATAGACTAGCGTCGGCCTGGCCTCACAAGTTGCTGTGTCCAGGTGCCTCCGAGGCACTGAACTTTAACGACAAGGAGTGCTGCCTATCGTTGCAAAAGCTGCAGCAACACCGCAATCAACTGGGCCGGCAATGCACGTGTAGCAAACAGAACACGTTATCCAGGAAGTACAGTGTCTTCACGTCTAACATTCGGTATGATACTTACCCAGTTTCCAGGACAAACGGTTCACCGGTGCCTCGGTAGCGCAGTAGGCAGCGCGTAAGTCTCATAATCTTAAGGTCGTGAGTTCGATCCTCACCCGGGGCATTTAATTTTCTGTGACTGATGGTGGTGCTGTTGCTGGGGCCCCAACTTATTTCTTGTTTGTTATCCACAACGCTTCAGCGGGAAAATGTTTACTTCCTGTTATTGCTACTTACAGCTTCCCTTTTCCTCTTCTCCCAGCAGAGCATGAAGCCAAAAGCATTGCTCTGAGACGTTTGAGGTGCGCGCCTTGCCAGTCAGCATGCGCAAAGATGCTCGCAAAGAGAGATGGGCGCGGACGCGGGACTCGGCACGAAATGCGCCAAGGGACCGTCCGAACCGTCGAAGAAACGCACAGATCCGGTGTGGTCTAGTGGCTAGGATACCTGGCTTTCACCCAGGAGGCCCGGGTTCGATTCCCGGTACCGGAACGGAATTTTTTCCACACTACTCGTGACAAGTTTGAGCTGTCCGAGCTGCCGTTTCCCGTCCTGCTCGCAATATAGCTACTGTTTCGTGACAGTCAGCAGAATATAGACGAGGGAAGCAGACACACGACGGCCATAGAAATGGTGTATGGCTTCATGCCACACGGTTCCAGTGTAGGTCTGAGCAACTGCATCTGTCGAGGCCCGTTAGCTCAGTTGGTTAGAGCGTCGTGCTAATAACGCGAAGGTCGTGGGTTCGATCCCCCCACGGGCCACTACGCTTTTACTACTACGAAAAGGCAGCGCCTATTTCAGCTGGCGAGTGTGATGACCACCCTGCGTGGAAGTTGACAGAGGTTCCGAACCCGACCTGTCGGGAAGCGCTACAGCATTCACTCGCCAATGGCCATAGTGTGCTCGATACACTGGTTCTCAACCGATAAAGAGAAAATGAGAGGAAATGTCCGATTGCCGATGCGTAACAACTTTGGCCCTTGTCAGTACTTGGGCGGGTAAGTGCATCGGAACACAGGGTACTGTTGGCAGTTTTACTTCCTATTTTTCTTTCTCCTTTGTTTTCGGAGCCACAGCCCGATTCGGTCAGGGAGACGCCACCGTGAAATGAAGGGGCGTGCTGTGTGTCCATCGCCTCGCCTCTCCTTACCTCTCTCAGTCGTTTCTCGTGCTTGTTGTTTTGATATAGGCCGATTTGAGAGCGTCAGCTCTCGCGTCAGCCGAGCAAAGTCGAGACAAGTCGAGACACACTACAGGCTGGTCTGCAGCGAGTAACAGGGAGGAAAACAAAACATTAATTTCAAGGCGCGTGGCAAAAGTACCCATACGCGAAATTAAAAGCCTGCTGCGGTGGCCGGGAATCGAACCCGGATCAACTGCTTGGAAGGCAACTATGCTGACCATTACACCACCACCGCACAAGGGAGCGCCCCGGCGCCGCACTGTGTCGGCTTCCCGCCTGTCGGCAGCGGCCGAAGGTGATGGTACCTGGCAGGCGCATTTCGAGGTAGGCTAGGGGAGCACATCCAGACGCATTCGGACAGCATATCCGCGCACATTTCGCATCCTTTGGCAAGAGTCGGCTCTGGCGACGCAAGAGTACGCAGAGGACGGCGTTCTGGCGGCGATTTTAAGCAGTACAGTGCAGGGTTCAGCGTCTGCAGCATCTTCTCGGCAGAATGCTATGGCGCTTGACGACAGTCCCACTTTCCCTTAAGACAACTGCTCGGGAAGCAGCTTGAAGTTGATACCGACCGGAGCATCGGTGGTTCAGTGGTAGAATGCTCGCCTGCCACGCGGGCGGCCCGGGTTCGATTCCCGGCCGATGCATCATTTTGCTTTTCCCGCGGTAATGCTGCCGTGTGGCTTGCGCGCTTGACATGCACGATCCACAAGAATGTATAGCTGGATTCCCTTGAGAAGAACCGAGAACGCAGCACTGGCGGGTCCCCACTGGGACGCTCGCATCATGTTCTATAGACTAGCGTCGGCCTGGCCTCACAAGTTGCTGTGTCCAGGTGCCTCCGAGGCACTGAACTTTAACGACAAGGAGTGCTGCCTATCGTTGCAAAAGCTGCAGCAACACCGCAATCAACTGGGCCGGCAATGCACGTGTAGCAAACAGAACACGTTATCCAGGAAGTACAGTGTCTTCACGTCTAACATTCGGTATGATACTTACCCAGTTTCCAGGACAAACGGTTCACCGGTGCCTCGGTAGCGCAGTAGGCAGCGCGTAAGTCTCATAATCTTAAGGTCGTGAGTTCGATCCTCACCCGGGGCATTTAATTTTCTGTGACTGATGGTGGTGCTGTTGCTGGGGCCCCAACTTATTTCTTGTTTGTTATCCACAACGCTTCAGCGGGAAAATGTTTACTTCCTGTTATTGCTACTTACAGCTTCCCTTTTCCTCTTCTCCCAGCAGAGCATGAAGCCAAAAGCATTGCTCTGAGACGTTTGAGGTGCGCGCCTTGCCAGTCAGCATGCGCAAAGATGCTCGCAAAGAGAGATGGGCGCGGACGCGGGACTCGGCACGAAATGCGCCAAGGGACCGTCCGAACCGTCGAAGAAACGCACAGATCCGGTGTGGTCTAGTGGCTAGGATACCTGGCTTTCACCCAGGAGGCCCGGGTTCGATTCCCGGTACCGGAACGGAATTTTTTCCACACTACTCGTGACAAGTTTGAGCTGTCCGAGCTGCCGTTTCCCGTCCTGCTCGCAATATAGCTACTGTTTCGTGACAGTCAGCAGAATATAGACGAGGGAAGCAGACACACGACGGCCATAGAAATGGTGTATGGCTTCATGCCACACGGTTCCAGTGTAGGTCTGAGCAACTGCATCTGTCGAGGCCCGTTAGCTCAGTTGGTTAGAGCGTCGTGCTAATAACGCGAAGGTCGTGGGTTCGATCCCCCCACGGGCCACTACGCTTTTACTACTACGAAAAGGCAGCGCCTATTTCAGCTGGCGAGTGTGATGACCACCCTGCGTGGAAGTTGACAGAGGTTCCGAACCCGACCTGTCGGGAAGCGCTACAGCATTCACTCGCCAATGGCCATAGTGTGCTCGATACACTGGTTCTCAACCGATAAAGAGAAAATGAGAGGAAATGTCCGATTGCCGATGCGTAACAACTTTGGCCCTTGTCAGTACTTGGGCGGGTAAGTGCATCGGAACACAGGGTACTGTTGGCAGTTTTACTTCCTATTTTTCTTTCTCCTTTGTTTTCGGAGCCACAGCCCGATTCGGTCAGGGAGACGCCACCGTGAAATGAAGGGGCGTGCTGTGTGTCCATCGCCTCGCCTCTCCTTACCTCTCTCAGTCGTTTCTCGTGCTTGTTGTTTTGATATAGGCCGATTTGAGAGCGTCAGCTCTCGCGTCAGCCGAGCAAAGTCGAGACAAGTCGAGACACACTACAGGCTGGTCTGCAGCGAGTAACAGGGAGGAAAACAAAACATTAATTTCAAGGCGCGTGGCAAAAGTACCCATACGCGAAATTAAAAGCCTGCTGCGGTGGCCGGGAATCGAACCCGGATCAACTGCTTGGAAGGCAACTATGCTGACCATTACACCACCACCGCACAAGGGAGCGCCCCGGCGCCGCACTGTGTCGGCTTCCCGCCTGTCGGCAGCGGCCGAAGGTGATGGTACCTGGCAGGCGCATTTCGAGGTAGGCTAGGGGAGCACATCCAGACGCATTCGGACAGCATATCCGCGCACATTTCGCATCCTTTGGCAAGAGTCGGCTCTGGCGACGCAAGAGTACGCAGAGGACGGCGTTCTGGCGGCGATTTTAAGCAGTACAGTGCAGGGTTCAGCGTCTGCAGCATCTTCTCGGCAGAATGCTATGGCGCTTGACGACAGTCCCACTTTCCCTTAAGACAACTGCTCGGGAAGCAGCTTGAAGTTGATACCGACCGGAGCATCGGTGGTTCAGTGGTAGAATGCTCGCCTGCCACGCGGGCGGCCCGGGTTCGATTCCCGGCCGATGCATCATTTTGCTTTTCCCGCGGTAATGCTGCCGTGTGGCTTGCGCGCTTGACATGCACGATCCACAAGAATGTATAGCTGGATTCCCTTGAGAAGAACCGAGAACGCAGCACTGGCGGGTCCCCACTGGGACGCTCGCATCATGTTCTATAGACTAGCGTCGGCCTGGCCTCACAAGTTGCTGTGTCCAGGTGCCTCCGAGGCACTGAACTTTAACGACAAGGAGTGCTGCCTATCGTTGCAAAAGCTGCAGCAACACCGCAATCAACTGGGCCGGCAATGCACGTGTAGCAAACAGAACACGTTATCCAGGAAGTACAGTGTCTTCACGTCTAACATTCGGTATGATACTTACCCAGTTTCCAGGACAAACGGTTCACCGGTGCCTCGGTAGCGCAGTAGGCAGCGCGTAAGTCTCATAATCTTAAGGTCGTGAGTTCGATCCTCACCCGGGGCATTTAATTTTCTGTGACTGATGGTGGTGCTGTTGCTGGGGCCCCAACTTATTTCTTGTTTGTTATCCACAACGCTTCAGCGGGAAAATGTTTACTTCCTGTTATTGCTACTTACAGCTTCCCTTTTCCTCTTCTCCCAGCAGAGCATGAAGCCAAAAGCATTGCTCTGAGACGTTTGAGGTGCGCGCCTTGCCAGTCAGCATGCGCAAAGATGCTCGCAAAGAGAGATGGGCGCGGACGCGGGACTCGGCACGAAATGCGCCAAGGGACCGTCCGAACCGTCGAAGAAACGCACAGATCCGGTGTGGTCTAGTGGCTAGGATACCTGGCTTTCACCCAGGAGGCCCGGGTTCGATTCCCGGTACCGGAACGGAATTTTTTCCACACTACTCGTGACAAGTTTGAGCTGTCCGAGCTGCCGTTTCCCGTCCTGCTCGCAATATAGCTACTGTTTCGTGACAGTCAGCAGAATATAGACGAGGGAAGCAGACACACGACGGCCATAGAAATGGTGTATGGCTTCATGCCACACGGTTCCAGTGTAGGCCTGAGCAACTGCATCTGTCGAGGCCCGTTAGCTCAGTTGGTTAGAGCGTCGTGCTAATAACGCGAAGGTCGTGGGTTCGATCCCCCCACGGGCCACTACGCATTTACTACTACGAAAAGGCAGCGCCTATTTCAGCTGGCGAGTGTGACGACCACCCTGCGTGGAAGTTGACAGAGGTTCCGAACCCGACCTGTCGGGAAGCGCTACAGCATTCACTCGCCAATGGCCATAGTGTGCTCGATACACTGGTTCTCAACCGATAAAGAGAAAATGAGAGGAAATGTCCGATTGCCGATGCGTAACAACTTTGGCCCTTGTCAGTACTTGGGCGGGTAAGTGCATCGGAACACAGGGTACTGTTGGCAGTTTTACTTCCTATTTTTCTTTCTCCTTTGTTTTCGGAGCCACAGCCCGATTCGGTCAGGGAGACGCCACCGTGAAATGAAGGGGCGTGCTGTGTGTCCATCGCCTCGCCTCTCCTTACCTCTCTCAGTCGTTTCTCGTGCTTGTTGTTTTGATATAGGCCGATTTGAGAGCGTCAGCTCTCGCGTCAGCCGAGCAAAGTCGAGACAAGTCGAGACACACTACAGGCTGGTCTGCAGCGAGTAACAGGGAGGAAAACAAAACATTAATTTCAAGGCGCGTGGCAAAAGTACCCATACGCGAAATTAAAAGCCTGCTGCGGTGGCCGGGAATCGAACCCGGATCAACTGCTTGGAAGGCAACTATGCTGACCATTACACCACCACCGCACAAGGGAGCGCCCCGGCGCCGCACTGTGTCGGCTTCCCGCCTGTCGGCAGCGGCCGAAGGTGATGGTACCTGGCAGGCGCATTTCGAGGTAGGCTAGGGGAGCACATCCAGACGCATTCGGACAGCATATCCGCGCACATTTCGCATCCTTTGGCAAGAGTCGGCTCTGGCGACGCAAGAGTACGCAGAGGACGGCGTTCTGGCGGCGATTTTAAGCAGTACAGTGCAGGGTTCAGCGTCTGCAGCATCTTCTCGGCAGAATGCTATGGCGCTTGACGACAGTCCCACTTTCCCTTAAGACAACTGCTCGGGAAGCAGCTTGAAGTTGATACCGACCGGAGCATCGGTGGTTCAGTGGTAGAATGCTCGCCTGCCACGCGGGCGGCCCGGGTTCGATTCCCGGCCGATGCATCATTTTGCTTTTCCCGCGGTAATGCTGCCGTGTGGCTTGCGCGCTTGACATGCACGATCCACAAGAATGTATAGCTGGATTCCCTTGAGAAGAACCGAGAACGCAGCACTGGCGGGTCCCCACTGGGACGCTCGCATCATGTTCTATAGACTAGCGTCGGCCTGGCCTCACAAGTTGCTGTGTCCAGGTGCCTCCGAGGCACTGAACTTTAACGACAAGGAGTGCTGCCTATCGTTGCAAAAGCTGCAGCAACACCGCAATCAACTGGGCCGGCAATGCACGTGTAGCAAACAGAACACGTTATCCAGGAAGTACAGTGTCTTCACGTCTAACATTCGGTATGATACTTACCCAGTTTCCAGGACAAACGGTTCACCGGTGCCTCGGTAGCGCAGTAGGCAGCGCGTAAGTCTCATAATCTTAAGGTCGTGAGTTCGATCCTCACCCGGGGCATTTAATTTTCTGTGACTGATGGTGGTGCTGTTGCTGGGGCCCCAACTTATTTCTTGTTTGTTATCCACAACGCTTCAGCGGGAAAATGTTTACTTCCTGTTATTGCTACTTACAGCTTCCCTTTTCCTCTTCTCCCAGCAGAGCATGAAGCCAAAAGCATTGCTCTGAGACGTTTGAGGTGCGCGCCTTGCCAGTCAGCATGCGCAAAGATGCTCGCAAAGAGAGATGGGCGCGGACGCGGGACTCGGCACGAAATGCGCCAAGGGACCGTCCGAACCGTCGAAGAAACGCACAGATCCGGTGTGGTCTAGTGGCTAGGATACCTGGCTTTCACCCAGGAGGCCCGGGTTCGATTCCCGGTACCGGAACGGAATTTTTTCCACACTACTCGTGACAAGTTTGAGCTGTCCGAGCTGCCGTTTCCCGTCCTGCTCGCAATATAGCTACTGTTTCGTGACAGTCAGCAGAATATAGACGAGGGAAGCAGACACACGACGGCCATAGAAATGGTGTATGGCTTCATGCCACACGGTTCCAGTGTAGGCCTGAGCAACTGCATCTGTCGAGGCCCGTTAGCTCAGTTGGTTAGAGCGTCGTGCTAATAACGCGAAGGTCGTGGGTTCGATCCCCCCACGGGCCACTACGCATTTACTACTACGAAAAGGCAGCGCCTATTTCAGCTGGCGAGTGTGATGACCACCCTGCGTGGAAGTTGACAGAGGTTCCGAACCCGACCTGTCGGGAAGCGCTACAGCATTCACTCGCCAATGGCCATAGTGTGCTCGATACACTGGTTCTCAACCGATAAAGAGAAAATGAGAGGAAATGTCCGATTGCCGATGCGTAACAACTTTGGCCCTTGTCAGTACTTGGGCGGGTAAGTGCATCGGAACACAGGGTACTGTTGGCAGTTTTACTTCCTATTTTTCTTTCTCCTTTGTTTTCGGAGCCACAGCCCGATTCGGTCAGGGAGACGCCACCGTGAAATGAAGGGGCGTGCTGTGTGTCCATCGCCTCGCCTCTCCTTACCTCTCTCAGTCGTTTCTCGTGCTTGTTGTTTTGATATAGGCCGATTTGAGAGCGTCAGCTCTCGCGTCAGCCGAGCAAAGTCGAGACAAGTCGAGACACACTACAGGCTGGTCTGCAGCGAGTAACAGGGAGGAAAACAAAACATTAATTTCAAGGCGCGTGGCAAAAGTACCCATACGCGAAATTAAAAGCCTGCTGCGGTGGCCGGGAATCGAACCCGGATCAACTGCTTGGAAGGCAACTATGCTGACCATTACACCACCACCGCACAAGGGAGCGCCCCGGCGCCGCACTGTGTCGGCTTCCCGCCTGTCGGCAGCGGCCGAAGGTGATGGTACCTGGCAGGCGCATTTCGAGGTAGGCTAGGGGAGCACATCCAGACGCATTCGGACAGCATATCCGCGCACATTTCGCATCCTTTGGCAAGAGTCGGCTCTGGCGACGCAAGAGTACGCAGAGGACGGCGTTCTGGCGGCGATTTTAAGCAGTACAGTGCAGGGTTCAGCGTCTGCAGCATCTTCTCGGCAGAATGCTATGGCGCTTGACGACAGTCCCACTTTCCCTTAAGACAACTGCTCGGGAAGCAGCTTGAAGTTGATACCGACCGGAGCATCGGTGGTTCAGTGGTAGAATGCTCGCCTGCCACGCGGGCGGCCCGGGTTCGATTCCCGGCCGATGCATCATTTTGCTTTTCCCGCGGTAATGCTGCCGTGTGGCTTGCGCGCTTGACATGCACGATCCACAAGAATGTATAGCTGGATTCCCTTGAGAAGAACCGAGAACGCAGCACTGGCGGGTCCCCACTGGGACGCTCGCATCATGTTCTATAGACTAGCGTCGGCCTGGCCTCACAAGTTGCTGTGTCCAGGTGCCTCCGAGGCACTGAACTTTAACGACAAGGAGTGCTGCCTATCGTTGCAAAAGCTGCAGCAACACCGCAATCAACTGGGCCGGCAATGCACGTGTAGCAAACAGAACACGTTATCCAGGAAGTACAGTGTCTTCACGTCTAACATTCGGTATGATACTTACCCAGTTTCCAGGACAAACGGTTCACCGGTGCCTCGGTAGCGCAGTAGGCAGCGCGTAAGTCTCATAATCTTAAGGTCGTGAGTTCGATCCTCACCCGGGGCATTTAATTTTCTGTGACTGATGGTGGTGCTGTTGCTGGGGCCCCAACTTATTTCTTGTTTGTTATCCACAACGCTTCAGCGGGAAAATGTTTACTTCCTGTTATTGCTACTTACAGCTTCCCTTTTCCTCTTCTCCCAGCAGAGCATGAAGCCAAAAGCATTGCTCTGAGACGTTTGAGGTGCGCGCCTTGCCAGTCAGCATGCGCAAAGATGCTCGCAAAGAGAGATGGGCGCGGACGCGGGACTCGGCACGAAATGCGCCAAGGGACCGTCCGAACCGTCGAAGAAACGCACAGATCCGGTGTGGTCTAGTGGCTAGGATACCTGGCTTTCACCCAGGAGGCCCGGGTTCGATTCCCGGTACCGGAACGGAATTTTTTCCACACTACTCGTGACAAGTTTGAGCTGTCCGAGCTGCCGTTTCCCGTCCTGCTCGCAATATAGCTACTGTTTCGTGACAGTCAGCAGAATATAGACGAGGGAAGCAGACACACGACGGCCATAGAAATGGTGTATGGCTTCATGCCACACGGTTCCAGTGTAGGCCTGAGCAACTGCATCTGTCGAGGCCCGTTAGCTCAGTTGGTTAGAGCGTCGTGCTAATAACGCGAAGGTCGTGGGTTCGATCCCCCCACGGGCCACTACGCATTTACTACTACGAAAAGGCAGCGCCTATTTCAGCTGGCGAGTGTGATGACCACCCTGCGTGGAAGTTGACAGAGGTTCCGAACCCGACCTGTCGGGAAGCGCTACAGCATTCACTCGCCAATGGCCATAGTGTGCTCGATACACTGGTTCTCAACCGATAAAGAGAAAATGAGAGGAAATGTCCGATTGCCGATGCGTAACAACTTTGGCCCTTGTCAGTACTTGGGCGGGTAAGTGCATCGGAACACAGGGTACTGTTGGCAGTTTTACTTCCTATTTTTCTTTCTCCTTTGTTTTCGGAGCCACAGCCCGATTCGGTCAGGGAGACGCCACCGTGAAATGAAGGGGCGTGCTGTGTGTCCATCGCCTCGCCTCTCCTTACCTCTCTCAGTCGTTTCTCGTGCTTGTTGTTTTGATATAGGCCGATTTGAGAGCGTCAGCTCTCGCGTCAGCCGAGCAAAGTCGAGACAAGTCGAGACACACTACAGGCTGGTCTGCAGCGAGTAACAGGGAGGAAAACAAAACATTAATTTCAAGGCGCGTGGCAAAAGTACCCATACGCGAAATTAAAAGCCTGCTGCGGTGGCCGGGAATCGAACCCGGATCAACTGCTTGGAAGGCAACTATGCTGACCATTACACCACCACCGCACAAGGGAGCGCCCCGGCGCCGCACTGTGTCGGCTTCCCGCCTGTCGGCAGCGGCCGAAGGTGATGGTACCTGGCAGGCGCATTTCGAGGTAGGCTAGGGGAGCACATCCAGACGCATTCGGACAGCATATCCGCGCACATTTCGCATCCTTTGGCAAGAGTCGGCTCTGGCGACGCAAGAGTACGCAGAGGACGGCGTTCTGGCGGCGATTTTAAGCAGTACAGTGCAGGGTTCAGCGTCTGCAGCATCTTCTCGGCAGAATGCTATGGCGCTTGACGACAGTCCCACTTTCCCTTAAGACAACTGCTCGGGAAGCAGCTTGAAGTTGATACCGACCGGAGCATCGGTGGTTCAGTGGTAGAATGCTCGCCTGCCACGCGGGCGGCCCGGGTTCGATTCCCGGCCGATGCATCATTTTGCTTTTCCCGCGGTAATGCTGCCGTGTGGCTTGCGCGCTTGACATGCACGATCCACAAGAATGTATAGCTGGATTCCCTTGAGAAGAACCGAGAACGCAGCACTGGCGGGTCCCCACTGGGACGCTCGCATCATGTTCTATAGACTAGCGTCGGCCTGGCCTCACAAGTTGCTGTGTCCAGGTGCCTCCGAGGCACTGAACTTTAACGACAAGGAGTGCTGCCTATCGTTGCAAAAGCTGCAGCAACACCGCAATCAACTGGGCCGGCAATGCACGTGTAGCAAACAGAACACGTTATCCAGGAAGTACAGTGTCTTCACGTCTAACATTCGGTATGATACTTACCCAGTTTCCAGGACAAACGGTTCACCGGTGCCTCGGTAGCGCAGTAGGCAGCGCGTAAGTCTCATAATCTTAAGGTCGTGAGTTCGATCCTCACCCGGGGCATTTAATTTTCTGTGACTGATGGTGGTGCTGTTGCTGGGGCCCCAACTTATTTCTTGTTTGTTATCCACAACGCTTCAGCGGGAAAATGTTTACTTCCTGTTATTGCTACTTACAGCTTCCCTTTTCCTCTTCTCCCAGCAGAGCATGAAGCCAAAAGCATTGCTCTGAGACGTTTGAGGTGCGCGCCTTGCCAGTCAGCATGCGCAAAGATGCTCGCAAAGAGAGATGGGCGCGGACGCGGGACTCGGCACGAAATGCGCCAAGGGACCGTCCGAACCGTCGAAGAAACGCACAGATCCGGTGTGGTCTAGTGGCTAGGATACCTGGCTTTCACCCAGGAGGCCCGGGTTCGATTCCCGGTACCGGAACGGAATTTTTTCCACACTACTCGTGACAAGTTTGAGCTGTCCGAGCTGCCGTTTCCCGTCCTGCTCGCAATATAGCTACTGTTTCGTGACAGTCAGCAGAATATAGACGAGGGAAGCAGACACACGACGGCCATAGAAATGGTGTATGGCTTCATGCCACACGGTTCCAGTGTAGGCCTGAGCAACTGCATCTGTCGAGGCCCGTTAGCTCAGTTGGTTAGAGCGTCGTGCTAATAACGCGAAGGTCGTGGGTTCGATCCCCCCACGGGCCACTACGCATTTACTACTACGAAAAGGCAGCGCCTATTTCAGCTGGCGAGTGTGATGACCACCCTGCGTGGAAGTTGACAGAGGTTCCGAACCCGACCTGTCGGGAAGCGCTACAGCATTCACTCGCCAATGGCCATAGTGTGCTCGATACACTGGTTCTCAACCGATAAAGAGAAAATGAGAGGAAATGTCCGATTGCCGATGCGTAACAACTTTGGCCCTTGTCAGTACTTGGGCGGGTAAGTGCATCGGAACACAGGGTACTGTTGGCAGTTTTACTTCCTATTTTTCTTTCTCCTTTGTTTTCGGAGCCACAGCCCGATTCGGTCAGGGAGACGCCACCGTGAAATGAAGGGGCGTGCTGTGTGTCCATCGCCTCGCCTCTCCTTACCTCTCTCAGTCGTTTCTCGTGCTTGTTGTTTTGATATAGGCCGATTTGAGAGCGTCAGCTCTCGCGTCAGCCGAGCAAAGTCGAGACAAGTCGAGACACACTACAGGCTGGTCTGCAGCGAGTAACAGGGAGGAAAACAAAACATTAATTTCAAGGCGCGTGGCAAAAGTACCCATACGCGAAATTAAAAGCCTGCTGCGGTGGCCGGGAATCGAACCCGGATCAACTGCTTGGAAGGCAACTATGCTGACCATTACACCACCACCGCACAAGGGAGCGCCCCGGCGCCGCACTGTGTCGGCTTCCCGCCTGTCGGCAGCGGCCGAAGGTGATGGTACCTGGCAGGCGCATTTCGAGGTAGGCTAGGGGAGCACATCCAGACGCATTCGGACAGCATATCCGCGCACATTTCGCATCCTTTGGCAAGAGTCGGCTCTGGCGACGCAAGAGTACGCAGAGGACGGCGTTCTGGCGGCGATTTTAAGCAGTACAGTGCAGGGTTCAGCGTCTGCAGCATCTTCTCGGCAGAATGCTATGGCGCTTGACGACAGTCCCACTTTCCCTTAAGACAACTGCTCGGGAAGCAGCTTGAAGTTGATACCGACCGGAGCATCGGTGGTTCAGTGGTAGAATGCTCGCCTGCCACGCGGGCGGCCCGGGTTCGATTCCCGGCCGATGCATCATTTTGCTTTTCCCGCGGTAATGCTGCCGTGTGGCTTGCGCGCTTGACATGCACGATCCACAAGAATGTATAGCTGGATTCCCTTGAGAAGAACCGAGAACGCAGCACTGGCGGGTCCCCACTGGGACGCTCGCATCATGTTCTATAGACTAGCGTCGGCCTGGCCTCACAAGTTGCTGTGTCCAGGTGCCTCCGAGGCACTGAACTTTAACGACAAGGAGTGCTGCCTATCGTTGCAAAAGCTGCAGCAACACCGCAATCAACTGGGCCGGCAATGCACGTGTAGCAAACAGAACACGTTATCCAGGAAGTACAGTGTCTTCACGTCTAACATTCGGTATGATACTTACCCAGTTTCCAGGACAAACGGTTCACCGGTGCCTCGGTAGCGCAGTAGGCAGCGCGTAAGTCTCATAATCTTAAGGTCGTGAGTTCGATCCTCACCCGGGGCATTTAATTTTCTGTGACTGATGGTGGTGCTGTTGCTGGGGCCCCAACTTATTTCTTGTTTGTTATCCACAACGCTTCAGCGGGAAAATGTTTACTTCCTGTTATTGCTACTTACAGCTTCCCTTTTCCTCTTCTCCCAGCAGAGCATGAAGCCAAAAGCATTGCTCTGAGACGTTTGAGGTGCGCGCCTTGCCAGTCAGCATGCGCAAAGATGCTCGCAAAGAGAGATGGGCGCGGACGCGGGACTCGGCACGAAATGCGCCAAGGGACCGTCCGAACCGTCGAAGAAACGCACAGATCCGGTGTGGTCTAGTGGCTAGGATACCTGGCTTTCACCCAGGAGGCCCGGGTTCGATTCCCGGTACCGGAACGGAATTTTTTCCACACTACTCGTGACAAGTTTGAGCTGTCCGAGCTGCCGTTTCCCGTCCTGCTCGCAATATAGCTACTGTTTCGTGACAGTCAGCAGAATATAGACGAGGGAAGCAGACACACGACGGCCATAGAAATGGTGTATGGCTTCATGCCACACGGTTCCAGTGTAGGCCTGAGCAACTGCATCTGTCGAGGCCCGTTAGCTCAGTTGGTTAGAGCGTCGTGCTAATAACGCGAAGGTCGTGGGTTCGATCCCCCCACGGGCCACTACGCATTTACTACTACGAAAAGGCAGCGCCTATTTCAGCTGGCGAGTGTGATGACCACCCTGCGTGGAAGTTGACAGAGGTTCCGAACCCGACCTGTCGGGAAGCGCTACAGCATTCACTCGCCAATGGCCATAGTGTGCTCGATACACTGGTTCTCAACCGATAAAGAGAAAATGAGAGGAAATGTCCGATTGCCGATGCGTAACAACTTTGGCCCTTGTCAGTACTTGGGCGGGTAAGTGCATCGGAACACAGGGTACTGTTGGCAGTTTTACTTCCTATTTTTCTTTCTCCTTTGTTTTCGGAGCCACAGCCCGATTCGGTCAGGGAGACGCCACCGTGAAATGAAGGGGCGTGCTGTGTGTCCATCGCCTCGCCTCTCCTTACCTCTCTCAGTCGTTTCTCGTGCTTGTTGTTTTGATATAGGCCGATTTGAGAGCGTCAGCTCTCGCGTCAGCCGAGCAAAGTCGAGACAAGTCGAGACACACTACAGGCTGGTCTGCAGCGAGTAACAGGGAGGAAAACAAAACATTAATTTCAAGGCGCGTGGCAAAAGTACCCATACGCGAAATTAAAAGCCTGCTGCGGTGGCCGGGAATCGAACCCGGATCAACTGCTTGGAAGGCAACTATGCTGACCATTACACCACCACCGCACAAGGGAGCGCCCCGGCGCCGCACTGTGTCGGCTTCCCGCCTGTCGGCAGCGGCCGAAGGTGATGGTACCTGGCAGGCGCATTTCGAGGTAGGCTAGGGGAGCACATCCAGACGCATTCGGACAGCATATCCGCGCACATTTCGCATCCTTTGGCAAGAGTCGGCTCTGGCGACGCAAGAGTACGCAGAGGACGGCGTTCTGGCGGCGATTTTAAGCAGTACAGTGCAGGGTTCAGCGTCTGCAGCATCTTCTCGGCAGAATGCTATGGCGCTTGACGACAGTCCCACTTTCCCTTAAGACAACTGCTCGGGAAGCAGCTTGAAGTTGATACCGACCGGAGCATCGGTGGTTCAGTGGTAGAATGCTCGCCTGCCACGCGGGCGGCCCGGGTTCGATTCCCGGCCGATGCATCATTTTGCTTTTCCCGCGGTAATGCTGCCGTGTGGCTTGCGCGCTTGACATGCACGATCCACAAGAATGTATAGCTGGATTCCCTTGAGAAGAACCGAGAACGCAGCACTGGCGGGTCCCCACTGGGACGCTCGCATCATGTTCTATAGACTAGCGTCGGCCTGGCCTCACAAGTTGCTGTGTCCAGGTGCCTCCGAGGCACTGAACTTTAACGACAAGGAGTGCTGCCTATCGTTGCAAAAGCTGCAGCAACACCGCAATCAACTGGGCCGGCAATGCACGTGTAGCAAACAGAACACGTTATCCAGGAAGTACAGTGTCTTCACGTCTAACATTCGGTATGATACTTACCCAGTTTCCAGGACAAACGGTTCACCGGTGCCTCGGTAGCGCAGTAGGCAGCGCGTAAGTCTCATAATCTTAAGGTCGTGAGTTCGATCCTCACCCGGGGCATTTAATTTTCTGTGACTGATGGTGGTGCTGTTGCTGGGGCCCCAACTTATTTCTTGTTTGTTATCCACAACGCTTCAGCGGGAAAATGTTTACTTCCTGTTATTGCTACTTACAGCTTCCCTTTTCCTCTTCTCCCAGCAGAGCATGAAGCCAAAAGCATTGCTCTGAGACGTTTGAGGTGCGCGCCTTGCCAGTCAGCATGCGCAAAGATGCTCGCAAAGAGAGATGGGCGCGGACGCGGGACTCGGCACGAAATGCGCCAAGGGACCGTCCGAACCGTCGAAGAAACGCACAGATCCGGTGTGGTCTAGTGGCTAGGATACCTGGCTTTCACCCAGGAGGCCCGGGTTCGATTCCCGGTACCGGAACGGAATTTTTTCCACACTACTCGTGACAAGTTTGAGCTGTCCGAGCTGCCGTTTCCCGTCCTGCTCGCAATATAGCTACTGTTTCGTGACAGTCAGCAGAATATAGACGAGGGAAGCAGACACACGACGGCCATAGAAATGGTGTATGGCTTCATGCCACACGGTTCCAGTGTAGGCCTGAGCAACTGCATCTGTCGAGGCCCGTTAGCTCAGTTGGTTAGAGCGTCGTGCTAATAACGCGAAGGTCGTGGGTTCGATCCCCCCACGGGCCACTACGCATTTACTACTACGAAAAGGCAGCGCCTATTTCAGCTGGCGAGTGTGACGACCACCCTGCGTGGAAGTTGACAGAGGTTCCGAACCCGACCTGTCGGGAAGCGCTACAGCATTCACTCGCCAATGGCCATAGTGTGCTCGATACACTGGTTCTCAACCGATAAAGAGAAAATGAGAGGAAATGTCCGATTGCCGATGCGTAACAACTTTGGCCCTTGTCAGTACTTGGGCGGGTAAGTGCATCGGAACACAGGGTACTGTTGGCAGTTTTACTTCCTATTTTTCTTTCTCCTTTGTTTTCGGAGCCACAGCCCGATTCGGTCAGGGAGACGCCACCGTGAAATGAAGGGGCGTGCTGTGTGTCCATCGCCTCGCCTCTCCTTACCTCTCTCAGTCGTTTCTCGTGCTTGTTGTTTTGATATAGGCCGATTTGAGAGCGTCAGCTCTCGCGTCAGCCGAGCAAAGTCGAGACAAGTCGAGACACACTACAGGCTGGTCTGCAGCGAGTAACAGGGAGGAAAACAAAACATTAATTTCAAGGCGCGTGGCAAAAGTACCCATACGCGAAATTAAAAGCCTGCTGCGGTGGCCGGGAATCGAACCCGGATCAACTGCTTGGAAGGCAACTATGCTGACCATTACACCACCACCGCACAAGGGAGCGCCCCGGCGCCGCACTGTGTCGGCTTCCCGCCTGTCGGCAGCGGCCGAAGGTGATGGTACCTGGCAGGCGCATTTCGAGGTAGGCTAGGGGAGCACATCCAGACGCATTCGGACAGCATATCCGCGCACATTTCGCATCCTTTGGCAAGAGTCGGCTCTGGCGACGCAAGAGTACGCAGAGGACGGCGTTCTGGCGGCGATTTTAAGCAGTACAGTGCAGGGTTCAGCGTCTGCAGCATCTTCTCGGCAGAATGCTATGGCGCTTGACGACAGTCCCACTTTCCCTTAAGACAACTGCTCGGGAAGCAGCTTGAAGTTGATACCGACCGGAGCATCGGTGGTTCAGTGGTAGAATGCTCGCCTGCCACGCGGGCGGCCCGGGTTCGATTCCCGGCCGATGCATCATTTTGCTTTTCCCGCGGTAATGCTGCCGTGTGGCTTGCGCGCTTGACATGCACGATCCACAAGAATGTATAGCTGGATTCCCTTGAGAAGAACCGAGAACGCAGCACTGGCGGGTCCCCACTGGGACGCTCGCATCATGTTCTATAGACTAGCGTCGGCCTGGCCTCACAAGTTGCTGTGTCCAGGTGCCTCCGAGGCACTGAACTTTAACGACAAGGAGTGCTGCCTATCGTTGCAAAAGCTGCAGCAACACCGCAATCAACTGGGCCGGCAATGCACGTGTAGCAAACAGAACACGTTATCCAGGAAGTACAGTGTCTTCACGTCTAACATTCGGTATGATACTTACCCAGTTTCCAGGACAAACGGTTCACCGGTGCCTCGGTAGCGCAGTAGGCAGCGCGTAAGTCTCATAATCTTAAGGTCGTGAGTTCGATCCTCACCCGGGGCATTTAATTTTCTGTGACTGATGGTGGTGCTGTTGCTGGGGCCCCAACTTATTTCTTGTTTGTTATCCACAACGCTTCAGCGGGAAAATGTTTACTTCCTGTTATTGCTACTTACAGCTTCCCTTTTCCTCTTCTCCCAGCAGAGCATGAAGCCAAAAGCATTGCTCTGAGACGTTTGAGGTGCGCGCCTTGCCAGTCAGCATGCGCAAAGATGCTCGCAAAGAGAGATGGGCGCGGACGCGGGACTCGGCACGAAATGCGCCAAGGGACCGTCCGAACCGTCGAAGAAACGCACAGATCCGGTGTGGTCTAGTGGCTAGGATACCTGGCTTTCACCCAGGAGGCCCGGGTTCGATTCCCGGTACCGGAACGGAATTTTTTCCACACTACTCGTGACAAGTTTGAGCTGTCCGAGCTGCCGTTTCCCGTCCTGCTCGCAATATAGCTACTGTTTCGTGACAGTCAGCAGAATATAGACGAGGGAAGCAGACACACGACGGCCATAGAAATGGTGTATGGCTTCATGCCACACGGTTCCAGTGTAGGCCTGAGCAACTGCATCTGTCGAGGCCCGTTAGCTCAGTTGGTTAGAGCGTCGTGCTAATAACGCGAAGGTCGTGGGTTCGATCCCCCCACGGGCCACTACGCATTTACTACTACGAAAAGGCAGCGCCTATTTCAGCTGGCGAGTGTGATGACCACCCTGCGTGGAAGTTGACAGAGGTTCCGAACCCGACCTGTCGGGAAGCGCTACAGCATTCACTCGCCAATGGCCATAGTGTGCTCGATACACTGGTTCTCAACCGATAAAGAGAAAATGAGAGGAAATGTCCGATTGCCGATGCGTAACAACTTTGGCCCTTGTCAGTACTTGGGCGGGTAAGTGCATCGGAACACAGGGTACTGTTGGCAGTTTTACTTCCTATTTTTCTTTCTCCTTTGTTTTCGGAGCCACAGCCCGATTCGGTCAGGGAGACGCCACCGTGAAATGAAGGGGCGTGCTGTGTGTCCATCGCCTCGCCTCTCCTTACCTCTCTCAGTCGTTTCTCGTGCTTGTTGTTTTGATATAGGCCGATTTGAGAGCGTCAGCTCTCGCGTCAGCCGAGCAAAGTCGAGACAAGTCGAGACACACTACAGGCTGGTCTGCAGCGAGTAACAGGGAGGAAAACAAAACATTAATTTCAAGGCGCGTGGCAAAAGTACCCATACGCGAAATTAAAAGCCTGCTGCGGTGGCCGGGAATCGAACCCGGATCAACTGCTTGGAAGGCAACTATGCTGACCATTACACCACCACCGCACAAGGGAGCGCCCCGGCGCCGCACTGTGTCGGCTTCCCGCCTGTCGGCAGCGGCCGAAGGTGATGGTACCTGGCAGGCGCATTTCGAGGTAGGCTAGGGGAGCACATCCAGACGCATTCGGACAGCATATCCGCGCACATTTCGCATCCTTTGGCAAGAGTCGGCTCTGGCGACGCAAGAGTACGCAGAGGACGGCGTTCTGGCGGCGATTTTAAGCAGTACAGTGCAGGGTTCAGCGTCTGCAGCATCTTCTCGGCAGAATGCTATGGCGCTTGACGACAGTCCCACTTTCCCTTAAGACAACTGCTCGGGAAGCAGCTTGAAGTTGATACCGACCGGAGCATCGGTGGTTCAGTGGTAGAATGCTCGCCTGCCACGCGGGCGGCCCGGGTTCGATTCCCGGCCGATGCATCATTTTGCTTTTCCCGCGGTAATGCTGCCGTGTGGCTTGCGCGCTTGACATGCACGATCCACAAGAATGTATAGCTGGATTCCCTTGAGAAGAACCGAGAACGCAGCACTGGCGGGTCCCCACTGGGACGCTCGCATCATGTTCTATAGACTAGCGTCGGCCTGGCCTCACAAGTTGCTGTGTCCAGGTGCCTCCGAGGCACTGAACTTTAACGACAAGGAGTGCTGCCTATCGTTGCAAAAGCTGCAGCAACACCGCAATCAACTGGGCCGGCAATGCACGTGTAGCAAACAGAACACGTTATCCAGGAAGTACAGTGTCTTCACGTCTAACATTCGGTATGATACTTACCCAGTTTCCAGGACAAACGGTTCACCGGTGCCTCGGTAGCGCAGTAGGCAGCGCGTAAGTCTCATAATCTTAAGGTCGTGAGTTCGATCCTCACCCGGGGCATTTAATTTTCTGTGACTGATGGTGGTGCTGTTGCTGGGGCCCCAACTTATTTCTTGTTTGTTATCCACAACGCTTCAGCGGGAAAATGTTTACTTCCTGTTATTGCTACTTACAGCTTCCCTTTTCCTCTTCTCCCAGCAGAGCATGAAGCCAAAAGCATTGCTCTGAGACGTTTGAGGTGCGCGCCTTGCCAGTCAGCATGCGCAAAGATGCTCGCAAAGAGAGATGGGCGCGGACGCGGGACTCGGCACGAAATGCGCCAAGGGACCGTCCGAACCGTCGAAGAAACGCACAGATCCGGTGTGGTCTAGTGGCTAGGATACCTGGCTTTCACCCAGGAGGCCCGGGTTCGATTCCCGGTACCGGAACGGAATTTTTTCCACACTACTCGTGACAAGTTTGAGCTGTCCGAGCTGCCGTTTCCCGTCCTGCTCGCAATATAGCTACTGTTTCGTGACAGTCAGCAGAATATAGACGAGGGAAGCAGACACACGACGGCCATAGAAATGGTGTATGGCTTCATGCCACACGGTTCCAGTGTAGGCCTGAGCAACTGCATCTGTCGAGGCCCGTTAGCTCAGTTGGTTAGAGCGTCGTGCTAATAACGCGAAGGTCGTGGGTTCGATCCCCCCACGGGCCACTACGCATTTACTACTACGAAAAGGCAGCGCCTATTTCAGCTGGCGAGTGTGATGACCACCCTGCGTGGAAGTTGACAGAGGTTCCGAACCCGACCTGTCGGGAAGCGCTACAGCATTCACTCGCCAATGGCCATAGTGTGCTCGATACACTGGTTCTCAACCGATAAAGAGAAAATGAGAGGAAATGTCCGATTGCCGATGCGTAACAACTTTGGCCCTTGTCAGTACTTGGGCGGGTAAGTGCATCGGAACACAGGGTACTGTTGGCAGTTTTACTTCCTATTTTTCTTTCTCCTTTGTTTTCGGAGCCACAGCCCGATTCGGTCAGGGAGACGCCACCGTGAAATGAAGGGGCGTGCTGTGTGTCCATCGCCTCGCCTCTCCTTACCTCTCTCAGTCGTTTCTCGTGCTTGTTGTTTTGATATAGGCCGATTTGAGAGCGTCAGCTCTCGCGTCAGCCGAGCAAAGTCGAGACAAGTCGAGACACACTACAGGCTGGTCTGCAGCGAGTAACAGGGAGGAAAACAAAACATTAATTTCAAGGCGCGTGGCAAAAGTACCCATACGCGAAATTAAAAGCCTGCTGCGGTGGCCGGGAATCGAACCCGGATCAACTGCTTGGAAGGCAACTATGCTGACCATTACACCACCACCGCACAAGGGAGCGCCCCGGCGCCGCACTGTGTCGGCTTCCCGCCTGTCGGCAGCGGCCGAAGGTGATGGTACCTGGCAGGCGCATTTCGAGGTAGGCTAGGGGAGCACATCCAGACGCATTCGGACAGCATATCCGCGCACATTTCGCATCCTTTGGCAAGAGTCGGCTCTGGCGACGCAAGAGTACGCAGAGGACGGCGTTCTGGCGGCGATTTTAAGCAGTACAGTGCAGGGTTCAGCGTCTGCAGCATCTTCTCGGCAGAATGCTATGGCGCTTGACGACAGTCCCACTTTCCCTTAAGACAACTGCTCGGGAAGCAGCTTGAAGTTGATACCGACCGGAGCATCGGTGGTTCAGTGGTAGAATGCTCGCCTGCCACGCGGGCGGCCCGGGTTCGATTCCCGGCCGATGCATCATTTTGCTTTTCCCGCGGTAATGCTGCCGTGTGGCTTGCGCGCTTGACATGCACGATCCACAAGAATGTATAGCTGGATTCCCTTGAGAAGAACCGAGAACGCAGCACTGGCGGGTCCCCACTGGGACGCTCGCATCATGTTCTATAGACTAGCGTCGGCCTGGCCTCACAAGTTGCTGTGTCCAGGTGCCTCCGAGGCACTGAACTTTAACGACAAGGAGTGCTGCCTATCGTTGCAAAAGCTGCAGCAACACCGCAATCAACTGGGCCGGCAATGCACGTGTAGCAAACAGAACACGTTATCCAGGAAGTACAGTGTCTTCACGTCTAACATTCGGTATGTTACTTACCCAGTTTCCAGGACAAGCGGTTCACCGGTGCCTCGGTAGCGCAGTAGGCAGCGCGTAAGTCTCATAATCTTAAGGTCGTGAGTTCGATCCTCACCCGGGGCATTTAATTTTCTGTGACTGATGGTGGTGCTGTTGCTGGGGCCCCAACTTATTTCTTGTTTGTTATCCACAACGCTTCAGCGGGAAAATGTTTACTTCCTGTTATTGCTACTTACAGCTTCCCTTTTCCTCTTCTCCCAGCAGAGCATGAAGCCAAAAGCATTGCTCTGAGACGTTTGAGGTGCGCGCCTTGCCAGTCAGCATGCGCAAAGATGCTCGCAAAGAGAGATGGGCGCGGACGCGGGACTCGGCACGAAATGCGCCAAGGGACCGTCCGAACCGTCGAAGAAACGCACAGATCCGGTGTGGTCTAGTGGCTAGGATACCTGGCTTTCACCCAGGAGGCCCGGGTTCGATTCCCGGTACCGGAACGGAATTTTTTCCACACTACTCGTGACAAGTTTGAGCTGTCCGAGCTGCCGTTTCCCGTCCTGCTCGCAATATAGCTACTGTTTCGTGACAGTCAGCAGAATATAGACGAGGGAAGCAGACACACGACGGCCATAGAAATGGTGTATGGCTTCATGCCACACGGTTCCAGTGTAGGCCTGAGCAACTGCATCTGTCGAGGCCCGTTAGCTCAGTTGGTTAGAGCGTCGTGCTAATAACGCGAAGGTCGTGGGTTCGATCCCCCCACGGGCCACTACGCATTTACTACTACGAAAAGGCAGCGCCTATTTCAGCTGGCGAGTGTGATGACCACCCTGCGTGGAAGTTGACAGAGGTTCCGAACCCGACCTGTCGGGAAGCGCTACAGCATTCACTCGCCAATGGCCATAGTGTGCTCGATACACTGGTTCTCAACCGATAAAGAGAAAATGAGAGGAAATGTCCGATTGCCGATGCGTAACAACTTTGGCCCTTGTCAGTACTTGGGCGGGTAAGTGCATCGGAACACAGGGTACTGTTGGCAGTTTTACTTCCTATTTTTCTTTCTCCTTTGTTTTCGGAGCCACAGCCCGATTCGGTCAGGGAGACGCCACCGTGAAATGAAGGGGCGTGCTGTGTGTCCATCGCCTCGCCTCTCCTTACCTCTCTCAGTCGTTTCTCGTGCTTGTTGTTTTGATATAGGCCGATTTGAGAGCGTCAGCTCTCGCGTCAGCCGAGCAAAGTCGAGACAAGTCGAGACACACTACAGGCTGGTCTGCAGCGAGTAACAGGGAGGAAAACAAAACATTAATTTCAAGGCGCGTGGCAAAAGTACCCATACGCGAAATTAAAAGCCTGCTGCGGTGGCCGGGAATCGAACCCGGATCAACTGCTTGGAAGGCAACTATGCTGACCATTACACCACCACCGCACAAGGGAGCGCCCCGGCGCCGCACTGTGTCGGCTTCCCGCCTGTCGGCAGCGGCCGAAGGTGATGGTACCTGGCAGGCGCATTTCGAGGTAGGCTAGGGGAGCACATCCAGACGCATTCGGACAGCATATCCGCGCACATTTCGCATCCTTTGGCAAGAGTCGGCTCTGGCGACGCAAGAGTACGCAGAGGACGGCGTTCTGGCGGCGATTTTAAGCAGTACAGTGCAGGGTTCAGCGTCTGCAGCATCTTCTCGGCAGAATGCTATGGCGCTTGACGACAGTCCCACTTTCCCTTAAGACAACTGCTCGGGAAGCAGCTTGAAGTTGATACCGACCGGAGCATCGGTGGTTCAGTGGTAGAATGCTCGCCTGCCACGCGGGCGGCCCGGGTTCGATTCCCGGCCGATGCATCATTTTGCTTTTCCCGCGGTAATGCTGCCGTGTGGCTTGCGCGCTTGACATGCACGATCCACAAGAATGTATAGCTGGATTCCCTTGAGAAGAACCGAGAACGCAGCACTGGCGGGTCCCCACTGGGACGCTCGCATCATGTTCTATAGACTAGCGTCGGCCTGGCCTCACAAGTTGCTGTGTCCAGGTGCCTCCGAGGCACTGAACTTTAACGACAAGGAGTGCTGCCTATCGTTGCAAAAGCTGCAGCAACACCGCAATCAACTGGGCCGGCAATGCACGTGTAGCAAACAGAACACGTTATCCAGGAAGTACAGTGTCTTCACGTCTAACATTCGGTATGTTACTTACCCAGTTTCCAGGACAAGCGGTTCACCGGTGCCTCGGTAGCGCAGTAGGCAGCGCGTAAGTCTCATAATCTTAAGGTCGTGAGTTCGATCCTCACCCGGGGCATTTAATTTTCTGTGACTGATGGTGGTGCTGTTGCTGGGGCCCCAACTTATTTCTTGTTTGTTATCCACAACGCTTCAGCGGGAAAATGTTTACTTCCTGTTATTGCTACTTACAGCTTCCCTTTTCCTCTTCTCCCAGCAGAGCATGAAGCCAAAAGCATTGCTCTGAGACGTTTGAGGTGCGCGCCTTGCCAGTCAGCATGCGCAAAGATGCTCGCAAAGAGAGATGGGCGCGGACGCGGGACTCGGCACGAAATGCGCCAAGGGACCGTCCGAACCGTCGAAGAAACGCACAGATCCGGTGTGGTCTAGTGGCTAGGATACCTGGCTTTCACCCAGGAGGCCCGGGTTCGATTCCCGGTACCGGAACGGAATTTTTTCCACACTACTCGTGACAAGTTTGAGCTGTCCGAGCTGCCGTTTCCCGTCCTGCTCGCAATATAGCTACTGTTTCGTGACAGTCAGCAGAATATAGACGAGGGAAGCAGACACACGACGGCCATAGAAATGGTGTATGGCTTCATGCCACACGGTTCCAGTGTAGGCCTGAGCAACTGCATCTGTCGAGGCCCGTTAGCTCAGTTGGTTAGAGCGTCGTGCTAATAACGCGAAGGTCGTGGGTTCGATCCCCCCACGGGCCACTACGCATTTACTACTACGAAAAGGCAGCGCCTATTTCAGCTGGCGAGTGTGATGACCACCCTGCGTGGAAGTTGACAGAGGTTCCGAACCCGACCTGTCGGGAAGCGCTACAGCATTCACTCGCCAATGGCCATAGTGTGCTCGATACACTGGTTCTCAACCGATAAAGAGAAAATGAGAGGAAATGTCCGATTGCCGATGCGTAACAACTTTGGCCCTTGTCAGTACTTGGGCGGGTAAGTGCATCGGAACACAGGGTACTGTTGGCAGTTTTACTTCCTATTTTTCTTTCTCCTTTGTTTTCGGAGCCACAGCCCGATTCGGTCAGGGAGACGCCACCGTGAAATGAAGGGGCGTGCTGTGTGTCCATCGCCTCGCCTCTCCTTACCTCTCTCAGTCGTTTCTCGTGCTTGTTGTTTTGATATAGGCCGATTTGAGAGCGTCAGCTCTCGCGTCAGCCGAGCAAAGTCGAGACAAGTCGAGACACACTACAGGCTGGTCTGCAGCGAGTAACAGGGAGGAAAACAAAACATTAATTTCAAGGCGCGTGGCAAAAGTACCCATACGCGAAATTAAAAGCCTGCTGCGGTGGCCGGGAATCGAACCCGGATCAACTGCTTGGAAGGCAACTATGCTGACCATTACACCACCACCGCACAAGGGAGCGCCCCGGCGCCGCACTGTGTCGGCTTCCCGCCTGTCGGCAGCGGCCGAAGGTGATGGTACCTGGCAGGCGCATTTCGAGGTAGGCTAGGGGAGCACATCCAGACGCATTCGGACAGCATATCCGCGCACATTTCGCATCCTTTGGCAAGAGTCGGCTCTGGCGACGCAAGAGTACGCAGAGGACGGCGTTCTGGCGGCGATTTTAAGCAGTACAGTGCAGGGTTCAGCGTCTGCAGCATCTTCTCGGCAGAATGCTATGGCGCTTGACGACAGTCCCACTTTCCCTTAAGACAACTGCTCGGGAAGCAGCTTGAAGTTGATACCGACCGGAGCATCGGTGGTTCAGTGGTAGAATGCTCGCCTGCCACGCGGGCGGCCCGGGTTCGATTCCCGGCCGATGCATCATTTTGCTTTTCCCGCGGTAATGCTGCCGTGTGGCTTGCGCGCTTGACATGCACGATCCACAAGAATGTATAGCTGGATTCCCTTGAGAAGAACCGAGAACGCAGCACTGGCGGGTCCCCACTGGGACGCTCGCATCATGTTCTATAGACTAGCGTCGGCCTGGCCTCACAAGTTGCTGTGTCCAGGTGCCTCCGAGGCACTGAACTTTAACGACAAGGAGTGCTGCCTATCGTTGCAAAAGCTGCAGCAACACCGCAATCAACTGGGCCGGCAATGCACGTGTAGCAAACAGAACACGTTATCCAGGAAGTACAGTGTCTTCACGTCTAACATTCGGTATGTTACTTACCCAGTTTCCAGGACAAGCGGTTCACCGGTGCCTCGGTAGCGCAGTAGGCAGCGCGTAAGTCTCATAATCTTAAGGTCGTGAGTTCGATCCTCACCCGGGGCATTTAATTTTCTGTGACTGATGGTGGTGCTGTTGCTGGGGCCCCAACTTATTTCTTGTTTGTTATCCACAACGCTTCAGCGGGAAAATGTTTACTTCCTGTTATTGCTACTTACAGCTTCCCTTTTCCTCTTCTCCCAGCAGAGCATGAAGCCAAAAGCATTGCTCTGAGACGTTTGAGGTGCGCGCCTTGCCAGTCAGCATGCGCAAAGATGCTCGCAAAGAGAGATGGGCGCGGACGCGGGACTCGGCACGAAATGCGCCAAGGGACCGTCCGAACCGTCGAAGAAACGCACAGATCCGGTGTGGTCTAGTGGCTAGGATACCTGGCTTTCACCCAGGAGGCCCGGGTTCGATTCCCGGTACCGGAACGGAATTTTTTCCACACTACTCGTGACAAGTTTGAGCTGTCCGAGCTGCCGTTTCCCGTCCTGCTCGCAATATAGCTACTGTTTCGTGACAGTCAGCAGAATATAGACGAGGGAAGCAGACACACGACGGCCATAGAAATGGTGTATGGCTTCATGCCACACGGTTCCAGTGTAGGCCTGAGCAACTGCATCTGTCGAGGCCCGTTAGCTCAGTTGGTTAGAGCGTCGTGCTAATAACGCGAAGGTCGTGGGTTCGATCCCCCCACGGGCCACTACGCATTTACTACTACGAAAAGGCAGCGCCTATTTCAGCTGGCGAGTGTGATGACCACCCTGCGTGGAAGTTGACAGAGGTTCCGAACCCGACCTGTCGGGAAGCGCTACAGCATTCACTCGCCAATGGCCATAGTGTGCTCGATACACTGGTTCTCAACCGATAAAGAGAAAATGAGAGGAAATGTCCGATTGCCGATGCGTAACAACTTTGGCCCTTGTCAGTACTTGGGCGGGTAAGTGCATCGGAACACAGGGTACTGTTGGCAGTTTTACTTCCTATTTTTCTTTCTCCTTTGTTTTCGGAGCCACAGCCCGATTCGGTCAGGGAGACGCCACCGTGAAATGAAGGGGCGTGCTGTGTGTCCATCGCCTCGCCTCTCCTTACCTCTCTCAGTCGTTTCTCGTGCTTGTTGTTTTGATATAGGCCGATTTGAGAGCGTCAGCTCTCGCGTCAGCCGAGCAAAGTCGAGACAAGTCGAGACACACTACAGGCTGGTCTGCAGCGAGTAACAGGGAGGAAAACAAAACATTAATTTCAAGGCGCGTGGCAAAAGTACCCATACGCGAAATTAAAAGCCTGCTGCGGTGGCCGGGAATCGAACCCGGATCAACTGCTTGGAAGGCAACTATGCTGACCATTACACCACCACCGCACAAGGGAGCGCCCCGGCGCCGCACTGTGTCGGCTTCCCGCCTGTCGGCAGCGGCCGAAGGTGATGGTACCTGGCAGGCGCATTTCGAGGTAGGCTAGGGGAGCACATCCAGACGCATTCGGACAGCATATCCGCGCACATTTCGCATCCTTTGGCAAGAGTCGGCTCTGGCGACGCAAGAGTACGCAGAGGACGGCGTTCTGGCGGCGATTTTAAGCAGTACAGTGCAGGGTTCAGCGTCTGCAGCATCTTCTCGGCAGAATGCTATGGCGCTTGACGACAGTCCCACTTTCCCTTAAGACAACTGCTCGGGAAGCAGCTTGAAGTTGATACCGACCGGAGCATCGGTGGTTCAGTGGTAGAATGCTCGCCTGCCACGCGGGCGGCCCGGGTTCGATTCCCGGCCGATGCATCATTTTGCTTTTCCCGCGGTAATGCTGCCGTGTGGCTTGCGCGCTTGACATGCACGATCCACAAGAATGTATAGCTGGATTCCCTTGAGAAGAACCGAGAACGCAGCACTGGCGGGTCCCCACTGGGACGCTCGCATCATGTTCTATAGACTAGCGTCGGCCTGGCCTCACAAGTTGCTGTGTCCAGGTGCCTCCGAGGCACTGAACTTTAACGACAAGGAGTGCTGCCTATCGTTGCAAAAGCTGCAGCAACACCGCAATCAACTGGGCCGGCAATGCACGTGTAGCAAACAGAACACGTTATCCAGGAAGTACAGTGTCTTCACGTCTAACATTCGGTGTGATACTTACCCAGTTTCCAGGACAAACGGTTCACCGGTGCCTCGGTAGCGCAGTAGGCAGCGCGTAAGTCTCATAATCTTAAGGTCGTGAGTTCGATCCTCACCCGGGGCATTTAATTTTCTGTGACTGATGGTGGTGCTGTTGCTGGGGCCCCAACTTATTTCTTGTTTGTTATCCACAACGCTTCAGCGGGAAAATGTTTACTTCCTGTTATTGCTACTTACAGCTTCCCTTTTCCTCTTCTCCCAGCAGAGCATGAAGCCAAAAGCATTGCTCTGAGACGTTTGAGGTGCGCGCCTTGCCAGTCAGCATGCGCAAAGATGCTCGCAAAGAGAGATGGGCGCGGACGCGGGACTCGGCACGAAATGCGCCAAGGGACCGTCCGAACCGTCGAAGAAACGCACAGATCCGGTGTGGTCTAGTGGCTAGGATACCTGGCTTTCACCCAGGAGGCCCGGGTTCGATTCCCGGTACCGGAACGGAATTTTTTCCACACTACTCGTGACAAGTTTGAGCTGTCCGAGCTGCCGTTTCCCGTCCTGCTCGCAATATAGCTACTGTTTCGTGACAGTCAGCAGAATATAGACGAGGGAAGCAGACACACGACGGCCATAGAAATGGTGTATGGCTTCATGCCACACGGTTCCAGTGTAGGCCTGAGCAACTGCATCTGTCGAGGCCCGTTAGCTCAGTTGGTTAGAGCGTCGTGCTAATAACGCGAAGGTCGTGGGTTCGATCCCCCCACGGGCCACTACGCATTTACTACTACGAAAAGGCAGCGCCTATTTCAGCTGGCGAGTGTGATGACCACCCTGCGTGGAAGTTGACAGAGGTTCCGAACCCGACCTGTCGGGAAGCGCTACAGCATTCACTCGCCAATGGCCATAGTGTGCTCGATACACTGGTTCTCAACCGATAAAGAGAAAATGAGAGGAAATGTCCGATTGCCGATGCGTAACAACTTTGGCCCTTGTCAGTACTTGGGCGGGTAAGTGCATCGGAACACAGGGTACTGTTGGCAGTTTTACTTCCTATTTTTCTTTCTCCTTTGTTTTCGGAGCCACAGCCCGATTCGGTCAGGGAGACGCCACCGTGAAATGAAGGGGCGTGCTGTGTGTCCATCGCCTCGCCTCTCCTTACCTCTCTCAGTCGTTTCTCGTGCTTGTTGTTTTGATATAGGCCGATTTGAGAGCGTCAGCTCTCGCGTCAGCCGAGCAAAGTCGAGACAAGTCGAGACACACTACAGGCTGGTCTGCAGCGAGTAACAGGGAGGAAAACAAAACATTAATTTCAAGGCGCGTGGCAAAAGTACCCATACGCGAAATTAAAAGCCTGCTGCGGTGGCCGGGAATCGAACCCGGATCAACTGCTTGGAAGGCAACTATGCTGACCATTACACCACCACCGCACAAGGGAGCGCCCCGGCGCCGCACTGTGTCGGCTTCCCGCCTGTCGGCAGCGGCCGAAGGTGATGGTACCTGGCAGGCGCATTTCGAGGTAGGCTAGGGGAGCACATCCAGACGCATTCGGACAGCATATCCGCGCACATTTCGCATCCTTTGGCAAGAGTCGGCTCTGGCGACGCAAGAGTACGCAGAGGACGGCGTTCTGGCGGCGATTTTAAGCAGTACAGTGCAGGGTTCAGCGTCTGCAGCATCTTCTCGGCAGAATGCTATGGCGCTTGACGACAGTCCCACTTTCCCTTAAGACAACTGCTCGGGAAGCAGCTTGAAGTTGATACCGACCGGAGCATCGGTGGTTCAGTGGTAGAATGCTCGCCTGCCACGCGGGCGGCCCGGGTTCGATTCCCGGCCGATGCATCATTTTGCTTTTCCCGCGGTAATGCTGCCGTGTGGCTTGCGCGCTTGACATGCACGATCCACAAGAATGTATAGCTGGATTCCCTTGAGAAGAACCGAGAACGCAGCACTGGCGGGTCCCCACTGGGACGCTCGCATCATGTTCTATAGACTAGCGTCGGCCTGGCCTCACAAGTTGCTGTGTCCAGGTGCCTCCGAGGCACTGAACTTTAACGACAAGGAGTGCTGCCTATCGTTGCAAAAGCTGCAGCAACACCGCAATCAACTGGGCCGGCAATGCACGTGTAGCAAACAGAACACGTTATCCAGGAAGTACAGTGTCTTCACGTCTAACATTCGGTATGTTACTTACCCAGTTTCCAGGACAAGCGGTTCACCGGTGCCTCGGTAGCGCAGTAGGCAGCGCGTAAGTCTCATAATCTTAAGGTCGTGAGTTCGATCCTCACCCGGGGCATTTAATTTTCTGTGACTGATGGTGGTGCTGTTGCTGGGGCCCCAACTTATTTCTTGTTTGTTATCCACAACGCTTCAGCGGGAAAATGTTTACTTCCTGTTATTGCTACTTACAGCTTCCCTTTTCCTCTTCTCCCAGCAGAGCATGAAGCCAAAAGCATTGCTCTGAGACGTTTGAGGTGCGCGCCTTGCCAGTCAGCATGCGCAAAGATGCTCGCAAAGAGAGATGGGCGCGGACGCGGGACTCGGCACGAAATGCGCCAAGGGACCGTCCGAACCGTCGAAGAAACGCACAGATCCGGTGTGGTCTAGTGGCTAGGATACCTGGCTTTCACCCAGGAGGCCCGGGTTCGATTCCCGGTACCGGAACGGAATTTTTTCCACACTACTCGTGACAAGTTTGAGCTGTCCGAGCTGCCGTTTCCCGTCCTGCTCGCAATATAGCTACTGTTTCGTGACAGTCAGCAGAATATAGACGAGGGAAGCAGACACACGACGGCCATAGAAATGGTGTATGGCTTCATGCCACACGGTTCCAGTGTAGGCCTGAGCAACTGCATCTGTCGAGGCCCGTTAGCTCAGTTGGTTAGAGCGTCGTGCTAATAACGCGAAGGTCGTGGGTTCGATCCCCCCACGGGCCACTACGCATTTACTACTACGAAAAGGCAGCGCCTATTTCAGCTGGCGAGTGTGATGACCACCCTGCGTGGAAGTTGACAGAGGTTCCGAACCCGACCTGTCGGGAAGCGCTACAGCATTCACTCGCCAATGGCCATAGTGTGCTCGATACACTGGTTCTCAACCGATAAAGAGAAAATGAGAGGAAATGTCCGATTGCCGATGCGTAACAACTTTGGCCCTTGTCAGTACTTGGGCGGGTAAGTGCATCGGAACACAGGGTACTGTTGGCAGTTTTACTTCCTATTTTTCTTTCTCCTTTGTTTTCGGAGCCACAGCCCGATTCGGTCAGGGAGACGCCACCGTGAAATGAAGGGGCGTGCTGTGTGTCCATCGCCTCGCCTCTCCTTACCTCTCTCAGTCGTTTCTCGTGCTTGTTGTTTTGATATAGGCCGATTTGAGAGCGTCAGCTCTCGCGTCAGCCGAGCAAAGTCGAGACAAGTCGAGACACACTACAGGCTGGTCTGCAGCGAGTAACAGGGAGGAAAACAAAACATTAATTTCAAGGCGCGTGGCAAAAGTACCCATACGCGAAATTAAAAGCCTGCTGCGGTGGCCGGGAATCGAACCCGGATCAACTGCTTGGAAGGCAACTATGCTGACCATTACACCACCACCGCACAAGGGAGCGCCCCGGCGCCGCACTGTGTCGGCTTCCCGCCTGTCGGCAGCGGCCGAAGGTGATGGTACCTGGCAGGCGCATTTCGAGGTAGGCTAGGGGAGCACATCCAGACGCATTCGGACAGCATATCCGCGCACATTTCGCATCCTTTGGCAAGAGTCGGCTCTGGCGACGCAAGAGTACGCAGAGGACGGCGTTCTGGCGGCGATTTTAAGCAGTACAGTGCAGGGTTCAGCGTCTGCAGCATCTTCTCGGCAGAATGCTATGGCGCTTGACGACAGTCCCACTTTCCCTTAAGACAACTGCTCGGGAAGCAGCTTGAAGTTGATACCGACCGGAGCATCGGTGGTTCAGTGGTAGAATGCTCGCCTGCCACGCGGGCGGCCCGGGTTCGATTCCCGGCCGATGCATCATTTTGCTTTTCCCGCGGTAATGCTGCCGTGTGGCTTGCGCGCTTGACATGCACGATCCACAAGAATGTATAGCTGGATTCCCTTGAGAAGAACCGAGAACGCAGCACTGGCGGGTCCCCACTGGGACGCTCGCATCATGTTCTATAGACTAGCGTCGGCCTGGCCTCACAAGTTGCTGTGTCCAGGTGCCTCCGAGGCACTGAACTTTAACGACAAGGAGTGCTGCCTATCGTTGCAAAAGCTGCAGCAACACCGCAATCAACTGGGCCGGCAATGCACGTGTAGCAAACAGAACACGTTATCCAGGAAGTACAGTGTCTTCACGTCTAACATTCGGTATGATACTTACCCAGTTTCCAGGACAAACGGTTCACCGGTGCCTCGGTAGCGCAGTAGGCAGCGCGTAAGTCTCATAATCTTAAGGTCGTGAGTTCGATCCTCACCCGGGGCATTTAATTTTCTGTGACTGATGGTGGTGCTGTTGCTGGGGCCCCAACTTATTTCTTGTTTGTTATCCACAACGCTTCAGCGGGAAAATGTTTACTTCCTGTTATTGCTACTTACAGCTTCCCTTTTCCTCTTCTCCCAGCAGAGCATGAAGCCAAAAGCATTGCTCTGAGACGTTTGAGGTGCGCGCCTTGCCAGTCAGCATGCGCAAAGATGCTCGCAAAGAGAGATGGGCGCGGACGCGGGACTCGGCACGAAATGCGCCAAGGGACCGTCCGAACCGTCGAAGAAACGCACAGATCCGGTGTGGTCTAGTGGCTAGGATACCTGGCTTTCACCCAGGAGGCCCGGGTTCGATTCCCGGTACCGGAACGGAATTTTTTCCACACTACTCGTGACAAGTTTGAGCTGTCCGAGCTGCCGTTTCCCGTCCTGCTCGCAATATAGCTACTGTTTCGTGACAGTCAGCAGAATATAGACGAGGGAAGCAGACACACGACGGCCATAGAAATGGTGTATGGCTTCATGCCACACGGTTCCAGTGTAGGCCTGAGCAACTGCATCTGTCGAGGCCCGTTAGCTCAGTTGGTTAGAGCGTCGTGCTAATAACGCGAAGGTCGTGGGTTCGATCCCCCCACGGGCCACTACGCATTTACTACTACGAAAAGGCAGCGCCTATTTCAGCTGGCGAGTGTGATGACCACCCTGCGTGGAAGTTGACAGAGGTTCCGAACCCGACCTGTCGGGAAGCGCTACAGCATTCACTCGCCAATGGCCATAGTGTGCTCGATACACTGGTTCTCAACCGATAAAGAGAAAATGAGAGGAAATGTCCGATTGCCGATGCGTAACAACTTTGGCCCTTGTCAGTACTTGGGCGGGTAAGTGCATCGGAACACAGGGTACTGTTGGCAGTTTTACTTCCTATTTTTCTTTCTCCTTTGTTTTCGGAGCCACAGCCCGATTCGGTCAGGGAGACGCCACCGTGAAATGAAGGGGCGTGCTGTGTGTCCATCGCCTCGCCTCTCCTTACCTCTCTCAGTCGTTTCTCGTGCTTGTTGTTTTGATATAGGCCGATTTGAGAGCGTCAGCTCTCGCGTCAGCCGAGCAAAGTCGAGACAAGTCGAGACACACTACAGGCTGGTCTGCAGCGAGTAAGAGGGAGGAAAACAAAACATTAATTTCAAGGCGCGTGGCAAAAGTACCCATACGCGAAATTAAAAGCCTGCTGCGGTGGCCGGGAATCGAACCCGGATCAACTGCTTGGAAGGCAACTATGCTGACCATTACACCACCACCGCACAAGGGAGCGCCCCGGCGCCGCACTGTGTCGGCTTCCCGCCTGTCGGCAGCGGCCGAAGGTGATGGTACCTGGCAGGCGCATTTCGAGGTAGGCTAGGGGAGCACATCCAGACGCATTCGGACAGCATATCCGCGCACATTTCGCATCCTTTGGCAAGAGTCGGCTCTGGCGACGCAAGAGTACGCAGAGGACGGCGTTCTGGCGGCGATTTTAAGCAGTACAGTGCAGGGTTCAGCGTCTGCAGCATCTTCTCGGCAGAATGCTATGGCGCTTGACGACAGTCCCACTTTCCCTTAAGACAACTGCTCGGGAAGCAGCTTGAAGTTGATACCGACCGGAGCATCGGTGGTTCAGTGGTAGAATGCTCGCCTGCCACGCGGGCGGCCCGGGTTCGATTCCCGGCCGATGCATCATTTTGCTTTTCCCGCGGTAATGCTGCCGTGTGGCTTGCGCGCTTGACATGCACGATCCACAAGAATGTATAGCTGGATTCCCTTGAGAAGAACCGAGAACGCAGCACTGGCGGGTCCCCACTGGGACGCTCGCATCATGTTCTATAGACTAGCGTCGGCCTGGCCTCACAAGTTGCTGTGTCCAGGTGCCTCCGAGGCACTGAACTTTAACGACAAGGAGTGCTGCCTATCGTTGCAAAAGCTGCAGCAACACCGCAATCAACTGGGCCGGCAATGCACGTGTAGCAAACAGAACACGTTATCCAGGAAGTACAGTGTCTTCACGTCTAACATTCGGTATGTTACTTACCCAGTTTCCAGGACAAGCGGTTCACCGGTGCCTCGGTAGCGCAGTAGGCAGCGCGTAAGTCTCATAATCTTAAGGTCGTGAGTTCGATCCTCACCCGGGGCATTTAATTTTCTGTGACTGATGGTGGTGCTGTTGCTGGGGCCCCAACTTATTTCTTGTTTGTTATCCACAACGCTTCAGCGGGAAAATGTTTACTTCCTGTTATTGCTACTTACAGCTTCCCTTTTCCTCTTCTCCCAGCAGAGCATGAAGCCAAAAGCATTGCTCTGAGACGTTTGAGGTGCGCGCCTTGCCAGTCAGCATGCGCAAAGATGCTCGCAAAGAGAGATGGGCGCGGACGCGGGACTCGGCACGAAATGCGCCAAGGGACCGTCCGAACCGTCGAAGAAACGCACAGATCCGGTGTGGTCTAGTGGCTAGGATACCTGGCTTTCACCCAGGAGGCCCGGGTTCGATTCCCGGTACCGGAACGGAATTTTTTCCACACTACTCGTGACAAGTTTGAGCTGTCCGAGCTGCCGTTTCCCGTCCTGCTCGCAATATAGCTACTGTTTCGTGACAGTCAGCAGAATATAGACGAGGGAAGCAGACACACGACGGCCATAGAAATGGTGTATGGCTTCATGCCACACGGTTCCAGTGTAGGCCTGAGCAACTGCATCTGTCGAGGCCCGTTAGCTCAGTTGGTTAGAGCGTCGTGCTAATAACGCGAAGGTCGTGGGTTCGATCCCCCCACGGGCCACTACGCATTTACTACTACGAAAAGGCAGCGCCTATTTCAGCTGGCGAGTGTGATGACCACCCTGCGTGGAAGTTGACAGAGGTTCCGAACCCGACCTGTCGGGAAGCGCTACAGCATTCACTCGCCAATGGCCATAGTGTGCTCGATACACTGGTTCTCAACCGATAAAGAGAAAATGAGAGGAAATGTCCGATTGCCGATGCGTAACAACTTTGGCCCTTGTCAGTACTTGGGCGGGTAAGTGCATCGGAACACAGGGTACTGTTGGCAGTTTTACTTCCTATTTTTCTTTCTCCTTTGTTTTCGGAGCCACAGCCCGATTCGGTCAGGGAGACGCCACCGTGAAATGAAGGGGCGTGCTGTGTGTCCATCGCCTCGCCTCTCCTTACCTCTCTCAGTCGTTTCTCGTGCTTGTTGTTTTGATATAGGCCGATTTGAGAGCGTCAGCTCTCGCGTCAGCCGAGCAAAGTCGAGACAAGTCGAGACACACTACAGGCTGGTCTGCAGCGAGTAACAGGGAGGAAAACAAAACATTAATTTCAAGGCGCGTGGCAAAAGTACCCATACGCGAAATTAAAAGCCTGCTGCGGTGGCCGGGAATCGAACCCGGATCAACTGCTTGGAAGGCAACTATGCTGACCATTACACCACCACCGCACAAGGGAGCGCCCCGGCGCCGCACTGTGTCGGCTTCCCGCCTGTCGGCAGCGGCCGAAGGTGATGGTACCTGGCAGGCGCATTTCGAGGTAGGCTAGGGGAGCACATCCAGACGCATTCGGACAGCATATCCGCGCACATTTCGCATCCTTTGGCAAGAGTCGGCTCTGGCGACGCAAGAGTACGCAGAGGACGGCGTTCTGGCGGCGATTTTAAGCAGTACAGTGCAGGGTTCAGCGTCTGCAGCATCTTCTCGGCAGAATGCTATGGCGCTTGACGACAGTCCCACTTTCCCTTAAGACAACTGCTCGGGAAGCAGCTTGAAGTTGATACCGACCGGAGCATCGGTGGTTCAGTGGTAGAATGCTCGCCTGCCACGCGGGCGGCCCGGGTTCGATTCCCGGCCGATGCATCATTTTGCTTTTCCCGCGGTAATGCTGCCGTGTGGCTTGCGCGCTTGACATGCACGATCCACAAGAATGTATAGCTGGATTCCCTTGAGAAGAACCGAGAACGCAGCACTGGCGGGTCCCCACTGGGACGCTCGCATCATGTTCTATAGACTAGCGTCGGCCTGGCCTCACAAGTTGCTGTGTCCAGGTGCCTCCGAGGCACTGAACTTTAACGACAAGGAGTGCTGCCTATCGTTGCAAAAGCTGCAGCAACACCGCAATCAACTGGGCCGGCAATGCACGTGTAGCAAACAGAACACGTTATCCAGGAAGTACAGTGTCTTCACGTCTAACATTCGGTATGATACTTACCCAGTTTCCAGGACAAACGGTTCACCGGTGCCTCGGTAGCGCAGTAGGCAGCGCGTAAGTCTCATAATCTTAAGGTCGTGAGTTCGATCCTCACCCGGGGCATTTAATTTTCTGTGACTGATGGTGGTGCTGTTGCTGGGGCCCCAACTTATTTCTTGTTTGTTATCCACAACGCTTCAGCGGGAAAATGTTTACTTCCTGTTATTGCTACTTACAGCTTCCCTTTTCCTCTTCTCCCAGCAGAGCATGAAGCCAAAAGCATTGCTCTGAGACGTTTGAGGTGCGCGCCTTGCCAGTCAGCATGCGCAAAGATGCTCGCAAAGAGAGATGGGCGCGGACGCGGGACTCGGCACGAAATGCGCCAAGGGACCGTCCGAACCGTCGAAGAAACGCACAGATCCGGTGTGGTCTAGTGGCTAGGATACCTGGCTTTCACCCAGGAGGCCCGGGTTCGATTCCCGGTACCGGAACGGAATTTTTTCCACACTACTCGTGACAAGTTTGAGCTGTCCGAGCTGCCGTTTCCCGTCCTGCTCGCAATATAGCTACTGTTTCGTGACAGTCAGCAGAATATAGACGAGGGAAGCAGACACACGACGGCCATAGAAATGGTGTATGGCTTCATGCCACACGGTTCCAGTGTAGGCCTGAGCAACTGCATCTGTCGAGGCCCGTTAGCTCAGTTGGTTAGAGCGTCGTGCTAATAACGCGAAGGTCGTGGGTTCGATCCCCCCACGGGCCACTACGCATTTACTACTACGAAAAGGCAGCGCCTATTTCAGCTGGCGAGTGTGATGACCACCCTGCGTGGAAGTTGACAGAGGTTCCGAACCCGACCTGTCGGGAAGCGCTACAGCATTCACTCGCCAATGGCCATAGTGTGCTCGATACACTGGTTCTCAACCGATAAAGAGAAAATGAGAGGAAATGTCCGATTGCCGATGCGTAACAACTTTGGCCCTTGTCAGTACTTGGGCGGGTAAGTGCATCGGAACACAGGGTACTGTTGGCAGTTTTACTTCCTATTTTTCTTTCTCCTTTGTTTTCGGAGCCACAGCCCGATTCGGTCAGGGAGACGCCACCGTGAAATGAAGGGGCGTGCTGTGTGTCCATCGCCTCGCCTCTCCTTACCTCTCTCAGTCGTTTCTCGTGCTTGTTGTTTTGATATAGGCCGATTTGAGAGCGTCAGCTCTCGCGTCAGCCGAGCAAAGTCGAGACAAGTCGAGACACACTACAGGCTGGTCTGCAGCGAGTAACAGGGAGGAAAACAAAACATTAATTTCAAGGCGCGTGGCAAAAGTACCCATACGCGAAATTAAAAGCCTGCTGCGGTGGCCGGGAATCGAACCCGGATCAACTGCTTGGAAGGCAACTATGCTGACCATTACACCACCACCGCACAAGGGAGCGCCCCGGCGCCGCACTGTGTCGGCTTCCCGCCTGTCGGCAGCGGCCGAAGGTGATGGTACCTGGCAGGCGCATTTCGAGGTAGGCTAGGGGAGCACATCCAGACGCATTCGGACAGCATATCCGCGCACATTTCGCATCCTTTGGCAAGAGTCGGCTCTGGCGACGCAAGAGTACGCAGAGGACGGCGTTCTGGCGGCGATTTTAAGCAGTACAGTGCAGGGTTCAGCGTCTGCAGCATCTTCTCGGCAGAATGCTATGGCGCTTGACGACAGTCCCACTTTCCCTTAAGACAACTGCTCGGGAAGCAGCTTGAAGTTGATACCGAGCGGAGCATCGGTGGTTCAGTGGTAGAATGCTCGCCTGCCACGCGGGCGGCCCGGGTTCGATTCCCGGCCGATGCATCATTTTGCTTTTCCCGCGGTAATGCTGCCGTGTGGCTTGCGCGCTTGACATGCACGATCCACAAGAATGTATAGCTGGATTCCCTTGAGAAGAACCGAGAACGCAGCACTGGCGGGTCCCCACTGGGACGCTCGCATCATGTTCTATAGACTAGCGTCGGCCTGGCCTCACAAGTTGCTGTGTCCAGGTGCCTCCGAGGCACTGAACTTTAACGACAAGGAGTGCTGCCTATCGTTGCAAAAGCTGCAGCAACACCGCAATCAACTGGGCCGGCAATGCACGTGTAGCAAACAGAACACGTTATCCAGGAAGTACAGTGTCTTCACGTCTAACATTCGGTATGATACTTACCCAGTTTCCAGGACAAACGGTTCACCGGTGCCTCGGTAGCGCAGTAGGCAGCGCGTAAGTCTCATAATCTTAAGGTCGTGAGTTCGATCCTCACCCGGGGCATTTAATTTTCTGTGACTGATGGTGGTGCTGTTGCTGGGGCCCCAACTTATTTCTTGTTTGTTATCCACAACGCTTCAGCGGGAAAATGTTTACTTCCTGTTATTGCTACTTACAGCTTCCCTTTTCCTCTTCTCCCAGCAGAGCATGAAGCCAAAAGCATTGCTCTGAGACGTTTGAGGTGCGCGCCTTGCCAGTCAGCATGCGCAAAGATGCTCGCAAAGAGAGATGGGCGCGGACGCGGGACTCGGCACGAAATGCGCCAAGGGACCGTCCGAACCGTCGAAGAAACGCACAGATCCGGTGTGGTCTAGTGGCTAGGATACCTGGCTTTCACCCAGGAGGCCCGGGTTCGATTCCCGGTACCGGAACGGAATTTTTTCCACACTACTCGTGACAAGTTTGAGCTGTCCGAGCTGCCGTTTCCCGTCCTGCTCGCAATATAGCTACTGTTTCGTGACAGTCAGCAGAATATAGACGAGGGAAGCAGACACACGACGGCCATAGAAATGGTGTATGGCATCATGCCACACGGTTCCAGTGTAGGCCTGAGCAACTGCATCTGTCGAGGCCCGTTAGCTCAGTTGGTTAGAGCGTCGTGCTAATAACGCGAAGGTCGTGGGTTCGATCCCCCCACGGGCCACTACGCATTTACTACTACGAAAAGGCAGCGCCTATTTCAGCTGGCGAGTGTGATGACCACCCTGCGTGGAAGTTGACAGAGGTTCCGAACCCGACCTGTCGGGAAGCGCTACAGCATTCACTCGCCAATGGCCATAGTGTGCTCGATACACTGGTTCTCAACCGATAAAGAGAAAATGAGAGGAAATGTCCGATTGCCGATGCGTAACAACTTTGGCCCTTGTCAGTACTTGGGCGGGTAAGTGCATCGGAACACAGGGTACTGTTGGCAGTTTTACTTCCTATTTTTCTTTCTCCTTTGTTTTCGGAGCCACAGCCCGATTCGGTCAGGGAGACGCCACCGTGAAATGAAGGGGCGTGCTGTGTGTCCATCGCCTCGCCTCTCCTTACCTCTCTCAGTCGTTTCTCGTGCTTGTTGTTTTGATATAGGCCGATTTGAGAGCGTCAGCTCTCGCGTCAGCCGAGCAAAGTCGAGACAAGTCGAGACACACTACAGGCTGGTCTGCAGCGAGTAACAGGGAGGAAAACAAAACATTAATTTCAAGGCGCGTGGCAAAAGTACCCATACGCGAAATTAAAAGCCTGCTGCGGTGGCCGGGAATCGAACCCGGATCAACTGCTTGGAAGGCAACTATGCTGACCATTACACCACCACCGCACAAGGGAGCGCCCCGGCGCCGCACTGTGTCGGCTTCCCGCCTGTCGGCAGCGGCCGAAGGTGATGGTACCTGGCAGGCGCATTTCGAGGTAGGCTAGGGGAGCACATCCAGACGCATTCGGACAGCATATCCGCGCACATTTCGCATCCTTTGGCAAGAGTCGGCTCTGGCGACGCAAGAGTACGCAGAGGACGGCGTTCTGGCGGCGATTTTAAGCAGTACAGTGCAGGGTTCAGCGTCTGCAGCATCTTCTCGGCAGAATGCTATGGCGCTTGACGACAGTCCCACTTTCCCTTAAGACAACTGCTCGGGAAGCAGCTTGAAGTTGATACCGACCGGAGCATCGGTGGTTCAGTGGTAGAATGCTCGCCTGCCACGCGGGCGGCCCGGGTTCGATTCCCGGCCGATGCATCATTTTGCTTTTCCCGCGGTAATGCTGCCCTGTGGCTTGCGCGCTTGACATGCACGATCCACAAGAATGTATAGCTGGATTCCCTTGAGAAGAACCGAGAACGCAGCACTGGCGGGTCCCCACTGGGACGCTCGCATCATGTTCTATAGACTAGCGTCGGCCTGGCCTCACAAGTTGCTGTGTCCAGGTGCCTCCGAGGCACTGAACTTTAACGACAAGGAGTGCTGCCTATCGTTGCAAAAGCTGCAGCAACACCGCAATCAACTGGGCCGGCAATGCACGTGTAGCAAACAGAACACGTTATCCAGGAAGTACAGTGTCTTCACGTCTAACATTCGGTATGATACTTACCCAGTTTCCAGGACAAACGGTTCACCGGTGCCTCGGTAGCGCAGTAGGCAGCGCGTAAGTCTCATAATCTTAAGGTCGTGAGTTCGATCCTCACCCGGGGCATTTAATTTTCTGTGACTGATGGTGGTGCTGTTGCTGGGGCCCCAACTTATTTCTTGTTTGTTATCCACAACGCTTCAGCGGGAAAATGTTTACTTCCTGTTATTGCTACTTACAGCTTCCCTTTTCCTCTTCTCCCAGCAGAGCATGAAGCCAAAAGCATTGCTCTGAGACGTTTGAGGTGCGCGCCTTGCCAGTCAGCATGCGCAAAGATGCTCGCAAAGAGAGATGGGCGCGGACGCGGGACTCGGCACGAAATGCGCCAAGGGACCGTCCGAACCGTCGAAGAAACGCACAGATCCGGTGTGGTCTAGTGGCTAGGATACCTGGCTTTCACCCAGGAGGCCCGGGTTCGATTCCCGGTACCGGAACGGAATTTTTTCCACACTACTCGTGACAAGTTTGAGCTGTCCGAGCTGCCGTTTCCCGTCCTGCTCGCAATATAGCTACTGTTTCGTGACAGTCAGCAGAATATAGACGAGGGAAGCAGACACACGACGGCCATAGAAATGGTGTATGGCTTCATGCCACACGGTTCCAGTGTAGGCCTGAGCAACTGCATCTGTCGAGGCCCGTTAGCTCAGTTGGTTAGAGCGTCGTGCTAATAACGCGAAGGTCGTGGGTTCGATCCCCCCACGGGCCACTACGCATTTACTACTACGAAAAGGCAGCGCCTATTTCAGCTGGCGAGTGTGATGACCACCCTGCGTGGAAGTTGACAGAGGTTCCGAACCCGACCTGTCGGGAAGCGCTACAGCATTCACTCGCCAATGGCCATAGTGTGCTCGATACACTGGTTCTCAACCGATAAAGAGAAAATGAGAGGAAATGTCCGATTGCCGATGCGTAACAACTTTGGCCCTTGTCAGTACTTGGGCGGGTAAGTGCATCGGAACACAGGGTACTGTTGGCAGTTTTACTTCCTATTTTTCTTTCTCCTTTGTTTTCGGAGCCACAGCCCGATTCGGTCAGGGAGACGCCACCGTGAAATGAAGGGGCGTGCTGTGTGTCCATCGCCTCGCCTCTCCTTACCTCTCTCAGTCGTTTCTCGTGCTTGTTGTTTTGATATAGGCCGATTTGAGAGCGTCAGCTCTCGCGTCAGCCGAGCAAAGTCGAGACAAGTCGAGACACACTACAGGCTGGTCTGCAGCGAGTAACAGGGAGGAAAACAAAACATTAATTTCAAGGCGCGTGGCAAAAGTACCCATACGCGAAATTAAAAGCCTGCTGCGGTGGCCGGGAATCGAACCCGGATCAACTGCTTGGAAGGCAACTATGCTGACCATTACACCACCACCGCACAAGGGAGCGCCCCGGCGCCGCACTGTGTCGGCTTCCCGCCTGTCGGCAGCGGCCGAAGGTGATGGTACCTGGCAGGCGCATTTCGAGGTAGGCTAGGGGAGCACATCCAGACGCATTCGGACAGCATATCCGCGCACATTTCGCATCCTTTGGCAAGAGTCGGCTCTGGCGACGCAAGAGTACGCAGAGGACGGCGTTCTGGCGGCGATTTTAAGCAGTACAGTGCAGGGTTCAGCGTCTGCAGCATCTTCTCGGCAGAATGCTATGGCGCTTGACGACAGTCCCACTTTCCCTTAAGACAACTGCTCGGGAAGCAGCTTGAAGTTGATACCGACCGGAGCATCGGTGGTTCAGTGGTAGAATGCTCGCCTGCCACGCGGGCGGCCCGGGTTCGATTCCCGGCCGATGCATCATTTTGCTTTTCCCGCGGTAATGCTGCCGTGTGGCTTGCGCGCTTGACATGCACGATCCACAAGAATGTATAGCTGGATTCCCTTGAGAAGAACCGAGAACGCAGCACTGGCGGGTCCCCACTGGGACGCTCGCATCATGTTCTATAGACTAGCGTCGGCCTGGCCTCACAAGTTGCTGTGTCCAGGTGCCTCCGAGGCACTGAACTTTAACGACAAGGAGTGCTGCCTATCGTTGCAAAAGCTGCAGCAACACCGCAATCAACTGGGCCGGCAATGCACGTGTAGCAAACAGAACACGTTATCCAGGAAGTACAGTGTCTTCACGTCTAACATTCGGTATGATACTTACCCAGTTTCCAGGACAAACGGTTCACCGGTGCCTCGGTAGCGCAGTAGGCAGCGCGTAAGTCTCATAATCTTAAGGTCGTGAGTTCGATCCTCACCCGGGGCATTTAATTTTCTGTGACTGATGGTGGTGCTGTTGCTGGGGCCCCAACTTATTTCTTGTTTGTTATCCACAACGCTTCAGCGGGAAAATGTTTACTTCCTGTTATTGCTACTTACAGCTTCCCTTTTCCTCTTCTCCCAGCAGAGCATGAAGCCAAAAGCATTGCTCTGAGACGTTTGAGGTGCGCGCCTTGCCAGTCAGCATGCGCAAAGATGCTCGCAAAGAGAGATGGGCGCGGACGCGGGACTCGGCACGAAATGCGCCAAGGGACCGTCCGAACCGTCGAAGAAACGCACAGATCCGGTGTGGTCTAGTGGCTAGGATACCTGGCTTTCACCCAGGAGGCCCGGGTTCGATTCCCGGTACCGGAACGGAATTTTTTCCACACTACTCGTGACAAGTTTGAGCTGTCCGAGCTGCCGTTTCCCGTCCTGCTCGCAATATAGCTACTGTTTCGTGACAGTCAGCAGAATATAGACGAGGGAAGCAGACACACGACGGCCATAGAAATGGTGTATGGCTTCATGCCACACGGTTCCAGTGTAGGCCTGAGCAACTGCATCTGTCGAGGCCCGTTAGCTCAGTTGGTTAGAGCGTCGTGCTAATAACGCGAAGGTCGTGGGTTCGATCCCCCCACGGGCCACTACGCATTTACTACTACGAAAAGGCAGCGCCTATTTCAGCTGGCGAGTGTGATGACCACCCTGCGTGGAAGTTGACAGAGGTTCCGAACCCGACCTGTCGGGAAGCGCTACAGCATTCACTCGCCAATGGCCATAGTGTGCTCGATACACTGGTTCTCAACCGATAAAGAGAAAATGAGAGGAAATGTCCGATTGCCGATGCGTAACAACTTTGGCCCTTGTCAGTACTTGGGCGGGTAAGTGCATCGGAACACAGGGTACTGTTGGCAGTTTTACTTCCTATTTTTCTTTCTCCTTTGTTTTCGGAGCCACAGCCCGATTCGGTCAGGGAGACGCCACCGTGAAATGAAGGGGCGTGCTGTGTGTCCATCGCCTCGCCTCTCCTTACCTCTCTCAGTCGTTTCTCGTGCTTGTTGTTTTGATATAGGCCGATTTGAGAGCGTCAGCTCTCGCGTCAGCCGAGCAAAGTCGAGACAAGTCGAGACACACTACAGGCTGGTCTGCAGCGAGTAACAGGGAGGAAAACAAAACATTAATTTCAAGGCGCGTGGCAAAAGTACCCATACGCGAAATTAAAAGCCTGCTGCGGTGGCCGGGAATCGAACCCGGATCAACTGCTTGGCAGGCAACTATGCTGACCATTACACCACCACCGCACAAGGGAGCGCCCCGGCGCCGCACTGTGTCGGCTTCCCGCCTGTCGGCAGCGGCCGAAGGTGATGGTACCTGGCAGGCGCATTTCGAGGTAGGCTAGGGGAGCACATCCAGACGCATTCGGACAGCATATCCGCGCACATTTCGCATCCTTTGGCAAGAGTCGGCTCTGGCGACGCAAGAGTACGCAGAGGACGGCGTTCTGGCGGCGATTTTAAGCAGTACAGTGCAGGGTTCAGCGTCTGCAGCATCTTCTCGGCAGAATGCTATGGCGCTTGACGACAGTCCCACTTTCCCTTAAGACAACTGCTCGGGAAGCAGCTTGAAGTTGATACCGACCGGAGCATCGGTGGTTCAGTGGTAGAATGCTCGCCTGCCACGCGGGCGGCCCGGGTTCGATTCCCGGCCGATGCATCATTTTGCTTTTCCCGCGGTAATGCTGCCGTGTGGCTTGCGCGCTTGACATGCACGATCCACAAGAATGTATAGCTGGATTCCCTTGAGAAGAACCGAGAACGCAGCACTGGCGGGTCCCCACTGGGACGCTCGCATCATGTTCTATAGACTAGCGTCGGCCTGGCCTCACAAGTTGCTGTGTCCAGGTGCCTCCGAGGCACTGAACTTTAACGACAAGGAGTGCTGCCTATCGTTGCAAAAGCTGCAGCAACACCGCAATCAACTGGGCCGGCAATGCACGTGTAGCAAACAGAACACGTTATCCAGGAAGTACAGTGTCTTCACGTCTAACATTCGGTATGATACTTACCCAGTTTCCAGGACAAACGGTTCACCGGTGCCTCGGTAGCGCAGTAGGCAGCGCGTAAGTCTCATAATCTTAAGGTCGTGAGTTCGATCCTCACCCGGGGCATTTAATTTTCTGTGACTGATGGTGGTGCTGTTGCTGGGGCCCCAACTTATTTCTTGTTTGTTATCCACAACGCTTCAGCGGGAAAATGTTTACTTCCTGTTATTGCTACTTACAGCTTCCCTTTTCCTCTTCTCCCAGCAGAGCATGAAGCCAAAAGCATTGCTCTGAGACGTTTGAGGTGCGCGCCTTGCCAGTCAGCATGCGCAAAGATGCTCGCAAAGAGAGATGGGCGCGGACGCGGGACTCGGCACGAAATGCGCCAAGGGACCGTCCGAACCGTCGAAGAAACGCACAGATCCGGTGTGGTCTAGTGGCTAGGATACCTGGCTTTCACCCAGGAGGCCCGGGTTCGATTCCCGGTACCGGAACGGAATTTTTTCCACACTACTCGTGACAAGTTTGAGCTGTCCGAGCTGCCGTTTCCCGTCCTGCTCGCAATATAGCTACTGTTTCGTGACAGTCAGCAGAATATAGACGAGGGAAGCAGACACACGACGGCCATAGAAATGGTGTATGGCTTCATGCCACACGGTTCCAGTGTAGGCCTGAGCAACTGCATCTGTCGAGGCCCGTTAGCTCAGTTGGTTAGAGCGTCGTGCTAATAACGCGAAGGTCGTGGGTTCGATCCCCCCACGGGCCACTACGCATTTACTACTACGAAAAGGCAGCGCCTATTTCAGCTGGCGAGTGTGATGACCACCCTGCGTGGAAGTTGACAGAGGTTCCGAACCCGACCTGTCGGGAAGCGCTACAGCATTCACTCGCCAATGGCCATAGTGTGCTCGATACACTGGTTCTCAACCGATAAAGAGAAAATGAGAGGAAATGTCCGATTGCCGATGCGTAACAACTTTGGCCCTTGTCAGTACTTGGGCGGGTAAGTGCATCGGAACACAGGGTACTGTTGGCAGTTTTACTTCCTATTTTTCTTTCTCCTTTGTTTTCGGAGCCACAGCCCGATTCGGTCAGGGAGACGCCACCGTGAAATGAAGGGGCGTGCTGTGTGTCCATCGCCTCGCCTCTCCTTACCTCTCTCAGTCGTTTCTCGTGCTTGTTGTTTTGATATAGGCCGATTTGAGAGCGTCAGCTCTCGCGTCAGCCGAGCAAAGTCGAGACAAGTCGAGACACACTACAGGCTGGTCTGCAGCGAGTAACAGGGAGGAAAACAAAACATTAATTTCAAGGCGCGTGGCAAAAGTACCCATACGCGAAATTAAAAGCCTGCTGCGGTGGCCGGGAATCGAACCCGGATCAACTGCTTGGAAGGCAACTATGCTGACCATTACACCACCACCGCACAAGGGAGCGCCCCGGCGCCGCACTGTGTCGGCTTCCCGCCTGTCGGCAGCGGCCGAAGGTGATGGTACCTGGCAGGCGCATTTCGAGGTAGGCTAGGGGAGCACATCCAGACGCATTCGGACAGCATATCCGCGCACATTTCGCATCCTTTGGCAAGAGTCGGCTCTGGCGACGCAAGAGTACGCAGAGGACGGCGTTCTGGCGGCGATTTTAAGCAGTACAGTGCAGGGTTCAGCGTCTGCAGCATCTTCTCGGCAGAATGCTATGGCGCTTGACGACAGTCCCACTTTCCCTTAAGACAACTGCTCGGGAAGCAGCTTGAAGTTGATACCGACCGGAGCATCGGTGGTTCAGTGGTAGAATGCTCGCCTGCCACGCGGGCGGCCCGGGTTCGATTCCCGGCCGATGCATCATTTTGCTTTTCCCGCGGTAATGCTGCCGTGTGGCTTGCGCGCTTGACATGCACGATCCACAAGAATGTATAGCTGGATTCCCTTGAGAAGAACCGAGAACGCAGCACTGGCGGGTCCCCACTGGGACGCTCGCATCATGTTCTATAGACTAGCGTCGGCCTGGCCTCACAAGTTGCTGTGTCCAGGTGCCTCCGAGGCACTGAACTTTAACGACAAGGAGTGCTGCCTATCGTTGCAAAAGCTGCAGCAACACCGCAATCAACTGGGCCGGCAATGCACGTGTAGCAAACAGAACACGTTATCCAGGAAGTACAGTGTCTTCACGTCTAACATTCGGTATGATACTTACCCAGTTTCCAGGACAAACGGTTCACCGGTGCCTCGGTAGCGCAGTAGGCAGCGCGTAAGTCTCATAATCTTAAGGTCGTGAGTTCGATCCTCACCCGGGGCATTTAATTTTCTGTGACTGATGGTGGTGCTGTTGCTGGGGCCCCAACTTATTTCTTGTTTGTTATCCACAACGCTTCAGCGGGAAAATGTTTACTTCCTGTTATTGCTACTTACAGCTTCCCTTTTCCTCTTCTCCCAGCAGAGCATGAAGCCAAAAGCATTGCTCTGAGACGTTTGAGGTGCGCGCCTTGCCAGTCAGCATGCGCAAAGATGCTCGCAAAGAGAGATGGGCGCGGACGCGGGACTCGGCACGAAATGCGCCAAGGGACCGTCCGAACCGTCGAAGAAACGCACAGATCCGGTGTGGTCTAGTGGCTAGGATACCTGGCTTTCACCCAGGAGGCCCGGGTTCGATTCCCGGTACCGGAACGGAATTTTTTCCACACTACTCGTGACAAGTTTGAGCTGTCCGAGCTGCCGTTTCCCGTCCTGCTCGCAATATAGCTACTGTTTCGTGACAGTCAGCAGAATATAGACGAGGGAAGCAGACACACGACGGCCATAGAAATGGTGTATGGCTTCATGCCACACGGTTCCAGTGTAGGCCTGAGCAACTGCATCTGTCGAGGCCCGTTAGCTCAGTTGGTTAGAGCGTCGTGCTAATAACGCGAAGGTCGTGGGTTCGATCCCCCCACGGGCCACTACGCATTTACTACTACGAAAAGGCAGCGCCTATTTCAGCTGGCGAGTGTGATGACCACCCTGCGTGGAAGTTGACAGAGGTTCCGAACCCGACCTGTCGGGAAGCGCTACAGCATTCACTCGCCAATGGCCATAGTGTGCTCGATACACTGGTTCTCAACCGATAAAGAGAAAATGAGAGGAAATGTCCGATTGCCGATGCGTAACAACTTTGGCCCTTGTCAGTACTTGGGCGGGTAAGTGCATCGGAACACAGGGTACTGTTGGCAGTTTTACTTCCTATTTTTCTTTCTCCTTTGTTTTCGGAGCCACAGCCCGATTCGGTCAGGGAGACGCCACCGTGAAATGAAGGGGCGTGCTGTGTGTCCATCGCCTCGCCTCTCCTTACCTCTCTCAGTCGTTTCTCGTGCTTGTTGTTTTGATATAGGCCGATTTGAGAGCGTCAGCTCTCGCGTCAGCCGAGCAAAGTCGAGACAAGTCGAGACACACTACAGGCTGGTCTGCAGCGAGTAACAGGGAGGAAAACAAAACATTAATTTCAAGGCGCGTGGCAAAAGTACCCATACGCGAAATTAAAAGCCTGCTGCGGTGGCCGGGAATCGAACCCGGATCAACTGCTTGGAAGGCAACTATGCTGACCATTACACCACCACCGCACAAGGGAGCGCCCCGGCGCCGCACTGTGTCGGCTTCCCGCCTGTCGGCAGCGGCCGAAGGTGATGGTACCTGGCAGGCGCATTTCGAGGTAGGCTAGGGGAGCACATCCAGACGCATTCGGACAGCATATCCGCGCACATTTCGCATCCTTTGGCAAGAGTCGGCTCTGGCGACGCAAGAGTACGCAGAGGACGGCGTTCTGGCGGCGATTTTAAGCAGTACAGTGCAGGGTTCAGCGTCTGCAGCATCTTCTCGGCAGAATGCTATGGCGCTTGACGACAGTCCCACTTTCCCTTAAGACAACTGCTCGGGAAGCAGCTTGAAGTTGATACCGACCGGAGCATCGGTGGTTCAGTGGTAGAATGCTCGCCTGCCACGCGGGCGGCCCGGGTTCGATTCCCGGCCGATGCATCATTTTGCTTTTCCCGCGGTAATGCTGCCGTGTGGCTTGCGCGCTTGACATGCACGATCCACAAGAATGTATAGCTGGATTCCCTTGAGAAGAACCGAGAACGCAGCACTGGCGGGTCCCCACTGGGACGCTCGCATCATGTTCTATAGACTAGCGTCGGCCTGGCCTCACAAGTTGCTGTGTCCAGGTGCCTCCGAGGCACTGAACTTTAACGACAAGGAGTGCTGCCTATCGTTGCAAAAGCTGCAGCAACACCGCAATCAACTGGGCCGGCAATGCACGTGTAGCAAACAGAACACGTTATCCAGGAAGTACAGTGTCTTCACGTCTAACATTCGGTATGTTACTTACCCAGTTTCCAGGACAAGCGGTTCACCGGTGCCTCGGTAGCGCAGTAGGCAGCGCGTAAGTCTCATAATCTTAAGGTCGTGAGTTCGATCCTCACCCGGGGCATTTAATTTTCTGTGACTGATGGTGGTGCTGTTGCTGGGGCCCCAACTTATTTCTTGTTTGTTATCCACAACGCTTCAGCGGGAAAATGTTTACTTCCTGTTATTGCTACTTACAGCTTCCCTTTTCCTCTTCTCCCAGCAGAGCATGAAGCCAAAAGCATTGCTCTGAGACGTTTGAGGTGCGCGCCTTGCCAGTCAGCATGCGCAAAGATGCTCGCAAAGAGAGATGGGCGCGGACGCGGGACTCGGCACGAAATGCGCCAAGGGACCGTCCGAACCGTCGAAGAAACGCACAGATCCGGTGTGGTCTAGTGGCTAGGATACCTGGCTTTCACCCAGGAGGCCCGGGTTCGATTCCCGGTACCGGAACGGAATTTTTTCCACACTACTCGTGACAAGTTTGAGCTGTCCGAGCTGCCGTTTCCCGTCCTGCTCGCAATATAGCTACTGTTTCGTGACAGTCAGCAGAATATAGACGAGGGAAGCAGACACACGACGGCCATAGAAATGGTGTATGGCTTCATGCCACACGGTTCCAGTGTAGGCCTGAGCAACTGCATCTGTCGAGGCCCGTTAGCTCAGTTGGTTAGAGCGTCGTGCTAATAACGCGAAGGTCGTGGGTTCGATCCCCCCACGGGCCACTACGCATTTACTACTACGAAAAGGCAGCGCCTATTTCAGCTGGCGAGTGTGATGACCACCCTGCGTGGAAGTTGACAGAGGTTCCGAACCCGACCTGTCGGGAAGCGCTACAGCATTCACTCGCCAATGGCCATAGTGTGCTCGATACACTGGTTCTCAACCGATAAAGAGAAAATGAGAGGAAATGTCCGATTGCCGATGCGTAACAACTTTGGCCCTTGTCAGTACTTGGGCGGGTAAGTGCATCGGAACACAGGGTACTGTTGGCAGTTTTACTTCCTATTTTTCTTTCTCCTTTGTTTTCGGAGCCACAGCCCGATTCGGTCAGGGAGACGCCACCGTGAAATGAAGGGGCGTGCTGTGTGTCCATCGCCTCGCCTCTCCTTACCTCTCTCAGTCGTTTCTCGTGCTTGTTGTTTTGATATAGGCCGATTTGAGAGCGTCAGCTCTCGCGTCAGCCGAGCAAAGTCGAGACAAGTCGAGACACACTACAGGCTGGTCTGCAGCGAGTAACAGGGAGGAAAACAAAACATTAATTTCAAGGCGCGTGGCAAAAGTACCCATACGCGAAATTAAAAGCCTGCTGCGGTGGCCGGGAATCGAACCCGGATCAACTGCTTGGAAGGCAACTATGCTGACCATTACACCACCACCGCACAAGGGAGCGCCCCGGCGCCGCACTGTGTCGGCTTCCCGCCTGTCGGCAGCGGCCGAAGGTGATGGTACCTGGCAGGCGCATTTCGAGGTAGGCTAGGGGAGCACATCCAGACGCATTCGGACAGCATATCCGCGCACATTTCGCATCCTTTGGCAAGAGTCGGCTCTGGCGACGCAAGAGTACGCAGAGGACGGCGTTCTGGCGGCGATTTTAAGCAGTACAGTGCAGGGTTCAGCGTCTGCAGCATCTTCTCGGCAGAATGCTATGGCGCTTGACGACAGTCCCACTTTCCCTTAAGACAACTGCTCGGGAAGCAGCTTGAAGTTGATACCGACCGGAGCATCGGTGGTTCAGTGGTAGAATGCTCGCCTGCCACGCGGGCGGCCCGGGTTCGATTCCCGGCCGATGCATCATTTTGCTTTTCCCGCGGTAATGCTGCCGTGTGGCTTGCGCGCTTGACATGCACGATCCACAAGAATGTATAGCTGGATTCCCTTGAGAAGAACCGAGAACGCAGCACTGGCGGGTCCCCACTGGGACGCTCGCATCATGTTCTATAGACTAGCGTCGGCCTGGCCTCACAAGTTGCTGTGTCCAGGTGCCTCCGAGGCACTGAACTTTAACGACAAGGAGTGCTGCCTATCGTTGCAAAAGCTGCAGCAACACCGCAATCAACTGGGCCGGCAATGCACGTGTAGCAAACAGAACACGTTATCCAGGAAGTACAGTGTCTTCACGTCTAACATTCGGTATGATACTTACCCAGTTTCCAGGACAAACGGTTCACCGGTGCCTCGGTAGCGCAGTAGGCAGCGCGTAAGTCTCATAATCTTAAGGTCGTGAGTTCGATCCTCACCCGGGGCATTTAATTTTCTGTGACTGATGGTGGTGCTGTTGCTGGGGCCCCAACTTATTTCTTGTTTGTTATCCACAACGCTTCAGCGGGAAAATGTTTACTTCCTGTTATTGCTACTTACAGCTTCCCTTTTCCTCTTCTCCCAGCAGAGCATGAAGCCAAAAGCATTGCTCTGAGACGTTTGAGGTGCGCGCCTTGCCAGTCAGCATGCGCAAAGATGCTCGCAAAGAGAGATGGGCGCGGACGCGGGACTCGGCACGAAATGCGCCAAGGGACCGTCCGAACCGTCGAAGAAACGCACAGATCCGGTGTGGTCTAGTGGCTAGGATACCTGGCTTTCACCCAGGAGGCCCGGGTTCGATTCCCGGTACCGGAACGGAATTTTTTCCACACTACTCGTGACAAGTTTGAGCTGTCCGAGCTGCCGTTTCCCGTCCTGCTCGCAATATAGCTACTGTTTCGTGACAGTCAGCAGAATATAGACGAGGGAAGCAGACACACGACGGCCATAGAAATGGTGTATGGCTTCATGCCACACGGTTCCAGTGTAGGCCTGAGCAACTGCATCTGTCGAGGCCCGTTAGCTCAGTTGGTTAGAGCGTCGTGCTAATAACGCGAAGGTCGTGGGTTCGATCCCCCCACGGGCCACTACGCATTTACTACTACGAAAAGGCAGCGCCTATTTCAGCTGGCGAGTGTGATGACCACCCTGCGTGGAAGTTGACAGAGGTTCCGAACCCGACCTGTCGGGAAGCGCTACAGCATTCACTCGCCAATGGCCATAGTGTGCTCGATACACTGGTTCTCAACCGATAAAGAGAAAATGAGAGGAAATGTCCGATTGCCGATGCGTAACAACTTTGGCCCTTGTCAGTACTTGGGCGGGTAAGTGCATCGGAACACAGGGTACTGTTGGCAGTTTTACTTCCTATTTTTCTTTCTCCTTTGTTTTCGGAGCCACAGCCCGATTCGGTCAGGGAGACGCCACCGTGAAATGAAGGGGCGTGCTGTGTGTCCATCGCCTCGCCTCTCCTTACCTCTCTCAGTCGTTTCTCGTGCTTGTTGTTTTGATATAGGCCGATTTGAGAGCGTCAGCTCTCGCGTCAGCCGAGCAAAGTCGAGACAAGTCGAGACACACTACAGGCTGGTCTGCAGCGAGTAACAGGGAGGAAAACAAAACATTAATTTCAAGGCGCGTGGCAAAAGTACCCATACGCGAAATTAAAAGCCTGCTGCGGTGGCCGGGAATCGAACCCGGATCAACTGCTTGGAAGGCAACTATGCTGACCATTACACCACCACCGCACAAGGGAGCGCCCCGGCGCCGCACTGTGTCGGCTTCCCGCCTGTCGGCAGCGGCCGAAGGTGATGGTACCTGGCAGGCGCATTTCGAGGTAGGCTAGGGGAGCACATCCAGACGCATTCGGACAGCATATCCGCGCACATTTCGCATCCTTTGGCAAGAGTCGGCTCTGGCGACGCAAGAGTACGCAGAGGACGGCGTTCTGGCGGCGATTTTAAGCAGTACAGTGCAGGGTTCAGCGTCTGCAGCATCTTCTCGGCAGAATGCTATGGCGCTTGACGACAGTCCCACTTTCCCTTAAGACAACTGCTCGGGAAGCAGCTTGAAGTTGATACCGAGCGGAGCATCGGTGGTTCAGTGGTAGAATGCTCGCCTGCCACGCGGGCGGCCCGGGTTCGATTCCCGGCCGATGCATCATTTTGCTTTTCCCGCGGTAATGCTGCCGTGTGGCTTGCGCGCTTGACATGCACGATCCACAAGAATGTATAGCTGGATTCCCTTGAGAAGAACCGAGAACGCAGCACTGGCGGGTCCCCACTGGGACGCTCGCATCATGTTCTATAGACTAGCGTCGGCCTGGCCTCACAAGTTGCTGTGTCCAGGTGCCTCCGAGGCACTGAACTTTAACGACAAGGAGTGCTGCCTATCGTTGCAAAAGCTGCAGCAACACCGCAATCAACTGGGCCGGCAATGCACGTGTAGCAAACAGAACACGTTATCCAGGAAGTACAGTGTCTTCACGTCTAACATTCGGTATGATACTTACCCAGTTTCCAGGACAAACGGTTCACCGGTGCCTCGGTAGCGCAGTAGGCAGCGCGTAAGTCTCATAATCTTAAGGTCGTGAGTTCGATCCTCACCCGGGGCATTTAATTTTCTGTGACTGATGGTGGTGCTGTTGCTGGGGCCCCAACTTATTTCTTGTTTGTTATCCACAACGCTTCAGCGGGAAAATGTTTACTTCCTGTTATTGCTACTTACAGCTTCCCTTTTCCTCTTCTCCCAGCAGAGCATGAAGCCAAAAGCATTGCTCTGAGACGTTTGAGGTGCGCGCCTTGCCAGTCAGCATGCGCAAAGATGCTCGCAAAGAGAGATGGGCGCGGACGCGGGACTCGGCACGAAATGCGCCAAGGGACCGTCCGAACCGTCGAAGAAACGCACAGATCCGGTGTGGTCTAGTGGCTAGGATACCTGGCTTTCACCCAGGAGGCCCGGGTTCGATTCCCGGTACCGGAACGGAATTTTTTCCACACTACTCGTGACAAGTTTGAGCTGTCCGAGCTGCCGTTTCCCGTCCTGCTCGCAATATAGCTACTGTTTCGTGACAGTCAGCAGAATATAGACGAGGGAAGCAGACACACGACGGCCATAGAAATGGTGTATGGCTTCATGCCACACGGTTCCAGTGTAGGCCTGAGCAACTGCATCTGTCGAGGCCCGTTAGCTCAGTTGGTTAGAGCGTCGTGCTAATAACGCGAAGGTCGTGGGTTCGATCCCCCCACGGGCCACTACGCATTTACTACTACGAAAAGGCAGCGCCTATTTCAGCTGGCGAGTGTGATGACCACCCTGCGTGGAAGTTGACAGAGGTTCCGAACCCGACCTGTCGGGAAGCGCTACAGCATTCACTCGCCAATGGCCATAGTGTGCTCGATACACTGGTTCTCAACCGATAAAGAGAAAATGAGAGGAAATGTCCGATTGCCGATGCGTAACAACTTTGGCCCTTGTCAGTACTTGGGCGGGTAAGTGCATCGGAACACAGGGTACTGTTGGCAGTTTTACTTCCTATTTTTCTTTCTCCTTTGTTTTCGGAGCCACAGCCCGATTCGGTCAGGGAGACGCCACCGTGAAATGAAGGGGCGTGCTGTGTGTCCATCGCCTCGCCTCTCCTTACCTCTCTCAGTCGTTTCTCGTGCTTGTTGTTTTGATATAGGCCGATTTGAGAGCGTCAGCTCTCGCGTCAGCCGAGCAAAGTCGAGACAAGTCGAGACACACTACAGGCTGGTCTGCAGCGAGTAACAGGGAGGAAAACAAAACATTAATTTCAAGGCGCGTGGCAAAAGTACCCATACGCGAAATTAAAAGCCTGCTGCGGTGGCCGGGAATCGAACCCGGATCAACTGCTTGGAAGGCAACTATGCTGACCATTACACCACCACCGCACAAGGGAGCGCCCCGGCGCCGCACTGTGTCGGCTTCCCGCCTGTCGGCAGCGGCCGAAGGTGATGGTACCTGGCAGGCGCATTTCGAGGTAGGCTAGGGGAGCACATCCAGACGCATTCGGACAGCATATCCGCGCACATTTCGCATCCTTTGGCAAGAGTCGGCTCTGGCGACGCAAGAGTACGCAGAGGACGGCGTTCTGGCGGCGATTTTAAGCAGTACAGTGCAGGGTTCAGCGTCTGCAGCATCTTCTCGGCAGAATGCTATGGCGCTTGACGACAGTCCCACTTTCCCTTAAGACAACTGCTCGGGAAGCAGCTTGAAGTTGATACCGACCGGAGCATCGGTGGTTCAGTGGTAGAATGCTCGCCTGCCACGCGGGCGGCCCGGGTTCGATTCCCGGCCGATGCATCATTTTGCTTTTCCCGCGGTAATGCTGCCGTGTGGCTTGCGCGCTTGACATGCACGATCCACAAGAATGTATAGCTGGATTCCCTTGAGAAGAACCGAGAACGCAGCACTGGCGGGTCCCCACTGGGACGCTCGCATCATGTTCTATAGACTAGCGTCGGCCTGGCCTCACAAGTTGCTGTGTCCAGGTGCCTCCGAGGCACTGAACTTTAACGACAAGGAGTGCTGCCTATCGTTGCAAAAGCTGCAGCAACACCGCAATCAACTGGGCCGGCAATGCACGTGTAGCAAACAGAACACGTTATCCAGGAAGTACAGTGTCTTCACGTCTAACATTCGGTGTGATACTTACCCAGTTTCCAGGACAAACGGTTCACCGGTGCCTCGGTAGCGCAGTAGGCAGCGCGTAAGTCTCATAATCTTAAGGTCGTGAGTTCGATCCTCACCCGGGGCATTTAATTTTCTGTGACTGATGGTGGTGCTGTTGCTGGGGCCCCAACTTATTTCTTGTTTGTTATCCACAACGCTTCAGCGGGAAAATGTTTACTTCCTGTTATTGCTACTTACAGCTTCCCTTTTCCTCTTCTCCCAGCAGAGCATGAAGCCAAAAGCATTGCTCTGAGACGTTTGAGGTGCGCGCCTTGCCAGTCAGCATGCGCAAAGATGCTCGCAAAGAGAGATGGGCGCGGACGCGGGACTCGGCACGAAATGCGCCAAGGGACCGTCCGAACCGTCGAAGAAACGCACAGATCCGGTGTGGTCTAGTGGCTAGGATACCTGGCTTTCACCCAGGAGGCCCGGGTTCGATTCCCGGTACCGGAACGGAATTTTTTCCACACTACTCGTGACAAGTTTGAGCTGTCCGAGCTGCCGTTTCCCGTCCTGCTCGCAATATAGCTACTGTTTCGTGACAGTCAGCAGAATATAGACGAGGGAAGCAGACACACGACGGCCATAGAAATGGTGTATGGCTTCATGCCACACGGTTCCAGTGTAGGCCTGAGCAACTGCATCTGTCGAGGCCCGTTAGCTCAGTTGGTTAGAGCGTCGTGCTAATAACGCGAAGGTCGTGGGTTCGATCCCCCCACGGGCCACTACGCATTTACTACTACGAAAAGGCAGCGCCTATTTCAGCTGGCGAGTGTGATGACCACCCTGCGTGGAAGTTGACAGAGGTTCCGAACCCGACCTGTCGGGAAGCGCTACAGCATTCACTCGCCAATGGCCATAGTGTGCTCGATACACTGGTTCTCAACCGATAAAGAGAAAATGAGAGGAAATGTCCGATTGCCGATGCGTAACAACTTTGGCCCTTGTCAGTACTTGGGCGGGTAAGTGCATCGGAACACAGGGTACTGTTGGCAGTTTTACTTCCTATTTTTCTTTCTCCTTTGTTTTCGGAGCCACAGCCCGATTCGGTCAGGGAGACGCCACCGTGAAATGAAGGGGCGTGCTGTGTGTCCATCGCCTCGCCTCTCCTTACCTCTCTCAGTCGTTTCTCGTGCTTGTTGTTTTGATATAGGCCGATTTGAGAGCGTCAGCTCTCGCGTCAGCCGAGCAAAGTCGAGACAAGTCGAGACACACTACAGGCTGGTCTGCAGCGAGTAACAGGGAGGAAAACAAAACATTAATTTCAAGGCGCGTGGCAAAAGTACCCATACGCGAAATTAAAAGCCTGCTGCGGTGGCCGGGAATCGAACCCGGATCAACTGCTTGGAAGGCAACTATGCTGACCATTACACCACCACCGCACAAGGGAGCGCCCCGGCGCCGCACTGTGTCGGCTTCCCGCCTGTCGGCAGCGGCCGAAGGTGATGGTACCTGGCAGGCGCATTTCGAGGTAGGCTAGGGGAGCACATCCAGACGCATTCGGACAGCATATCCGCGCACATTTCGCATCCTTTGGCAAGAGTCGGCTCTGGCGACGCAAGAGTACGCAGAGGACGGCGTTCTGGCGGCGATTTTAAGCAGTACAGTGCAGGGTTCAGCGTCTGCAGCATCTTCTCGGCAGAATGCTATGGCGCTTGACGACAGTCCCACTTTCCCTTAAGACAACTGCTCGGGAAGCAGCTTGAAGTTGATACCGACCGGAGCATCGGTGGTTCAGTGGTAGAATGCTCGCCTGCCACGCGGGCGGCCCGGGTTCGATTCCCGGCCGATGCATCATTTTGCTTTTCCCGCGGTAATGCTGCCGTGTGGCTTGCGCGCTTGACATGCACGATCCACAAGAATGTATAGCTGGATTCCCTTGAGAAGAACCGAGAACGCAGCACTGGCGGGTCCCCACTGGGACGCTCGCATCATGTTCTATAGACTAGCGTCGGCCTGGCCTCACAAGTTGCTGTGTCCAGGTGCCTCCGAGGCACTGAACTTTAACGACAAGGAGTGCTGCCTATCGTTGCAAAAGCTGCAGCAACACCGCAATCAACTGGGCCGGCAATGCACGTGTAGCAAACAGAACACGTTATCCAGGAAGTACAGTGTCTTCACGTCTAACATTCGGTATGATACTTACCCAGTTTCCAGGACAAACGGTTCACCGGTGCCTCGGTAGCGCAGTAGGCAGCGCGTAAGTCTCATAATCTTAAGGTCGTGAGTTCGATCCTCACCCGGGGCATTTAATTTTCTGTGACTGATGGTGGTGCTGTTGCTGGGGCCCCAACTTATTTCTTGTTTGTTATCCACAACGCTTCAGCGGGAAAATGTTTACTTCCTGTTATTGCTACTTACAGCTTCCCTTTTCCTCTTCTCCCAGCAGAGCATGAAGCCAAAAGCATTGCTCTGAGACGTTTGAGGTGCGCGCCTTGCCAGTCAGCATGCGCAAAGATGCTCGCAAAGAGAGATGGGCGCGGACGCGGGACTCGGCACGAAATGCGCCAAGGGACCGTCCGAACCGTCGAAGAAACGCACAGATCCGGTGTGGTCTAGTGGCTAGGATACCTGGCTTTCACCCAGGAGGCCCGGGTTCGATTCCCGGTACCGGAACGGAATTTTTTCCACACTACTCGTGACAAGTTTGAGCTGTCCGAGCTGCCGTTTCCCGTCCTGCTCGCAATATAGCTACTGTTTCGTGACAGTCAGCAGAATATAGACGAGGGAAGCAGACACACGACGGCCATAGAAATGGTGTATGGCTTCATGCCACACGGTTCCAGTGTAGGCCTGAGCAACTGCATCTGTCGAGGCCCGTTAGCTCAGTTGGTTAGAGCGTCGTGCTAATAACGCGAAGGTCGTGGGTTCGATCCCCCCACGGGCCACTACGCATTTACTACTACGAAAAGGCAGCGCCTATTTCAGCTGGCGAGTGTGATGACCACCCTGCGTGGAAGTTGACAGAGGTTCCGAACCCGACCTGTCGGGAAGCGCTACAGCATTCACTCGCCAATGGCTATAGTGTGCTCGATACACTGGTTCTCAACCGATAAAGAGAAAATGAGAGGAAATGTCCGATTGCCGATGCGTAACAACTTTGGCCCTTGTCAGTACTTGGGCGGGTAAGTGCATCGGAACACAGGGTACTGTTGGCAGTTTTACTTCCTATTTTTCTTTCTCCTTTGTTTTCGGAGCCACAGCCCGATTCGGTCAGGGAGACGCCACCGTGAAATGAAGGGGCGTGCTGTGTGTCCATCGCCTCGCCTCTCCTTACCTCTCTCAGTCGTTTCTCGTGCTTGTTGTTTTGATATAGGCCGATTTGAGAGCGTCAGCTCTCGCGTCAGCCGAGCAAAGTCGAGACAAGTCGAGACACACTACAGGCTGGTCTGCAGCGAGTAACAGGGAGGAAAACAAAACATTAATTTCAAGGCGCGTGGCAAAAGTACCCATACGCGAAATTAAAAGCCTGCTGCGGTGGCCGGGAATCGAACCCGGATCAACTGCTTGGAAGGCAACTATGCTGACCATTACACCACCACCGCACAAGGGAGCGCCCCGGCGCCGCACTGTGTCGGCTTCCCGCCTGTCGGCAGCGGCCGAAGGTGATGGTACCTGGCAGGCGCATTTCGAGGTAGGCTAGGGGAGCACATCCAGACGCATTCGGACAGCATATCCGCGCACATTTCGCATCCTTTGGCAAGAGTCGGCTCTGGCGACGCAAGAGTACGCAGAGGACGGCGTTCTGGCGGCGATTTTAAGCAGTACAGTGCAGGGTTCAGCGTCTGCAGCATCTTCTCGGCAGAATGCTATGGCGCTTGACGACAGTCCCACTTTCCCTTAAGACAACTGCTCGGGAAGCAGCTTGAAGTTGATACCGACCGGAGCATCGGTGGTTCAGTGGTAGAATGCTCGCCTGCCACGCGGGCGGCCCGGGTTCGATTCCCGGCCGATGCATCATTTTGCTTTTCCCGCGGTAATGCTGCCGTGTGGCTTGCGCGCTTGACATGCACGATCCACAAGAATGTATAGCTGGATTCCCTTGAGAAGAACCGAGAACGCAGCACTGGCGGGTCCCCACTGGGACGCTCGCATCATGTTCTATAGACTAGCGTCGGCCTGGCCTCACAAGTTGCTGTGTCCAGGTGCCTCCGAGGCACTGAACTTTAACGACAAGGAGTGCTGCCTATCGTTGCAAAAGCTGCAGCAACACCGCAATCAACTGGGCCGGCAATGCACGTGTAGCAAACAGAACACGTTATCCAGGAAGTACAGTGTCTTCACGTCTAACATTCGGTATGATACTTACCCAGTTTCCAGGACAAACGGTTCACCGGTGCCTCGGTAGCGCAGTAGGCAGCGCGTAAGTCTCATAATCTTAAGGTCGTGAGTTCGATCCTCACCCGGGGCATTTAATTTTCTGTGACTGATGGTGGTGCTGTTGCTGGGGCCCCAACTTATTTCTTGTTTGTTATCCACAACGCTTCAGCGGGAAAATGTTTACTTCCTGTTATTGCTACTTACAGCTTCCCTTTTCCTCTTCTCCCAGCAGAGCATGAAGCCAAAAGCATTGCTCTGAGACGTTTGAGGTGCGCGCCTTGCCAGTCAGCATGCGCAAAGATGCTCGCAAAGAGAGATGGGCGCGGACGCGGGACTCGGCACGAAATGCGCCAAGGGACCGTCCGAACCGTCGAAGAAACGCACAGATCCGGTGTGGTCTAGTGGCTAGGATACCTGGCTTTCACCCAGGAGGCCCGGGTTCGATTCCCGGTACCGGAACGGAATTTTTTCCACACTACTCGTGACAAGTTTGAGCTGTCCGAGCTGCCGTTTCCCGTCCTGCTCGCAATATAGCTACTGTTTCGTGACAGTCAGCAGAATATAGACGAGGGAAGCAGACACACGACGGCCATAGAAATGGTGTATGGCTTCATGCCACACGGTTCCAGTGTAGGCCTGAGCAACTGCATCTGTCGAGGCCCGTTAGCTCAGTTGGTTAGAGCGTCGTGCTAATAACGCGAAGGTCGTGGGTTCGATCCCCCCACGGGCCACTACGCATTTACTACTACGAAAAGGCAGCGCCTATTTCAGCTGGCGAGTGTGATGACCACCCTGCGTGGAAGTTGACAGAGGTTCCGAACCCGACCTGTCGGGAAGCGCTACAGCATTCACTCGCCAATGGCTATAGTGTGCTCGATACACTGGTTCTCAACCGATAAAGAGAAAATGAGAGGAAATGTCCGATTGCCGATGCGTAACAACTTTGGCCCTTGTCAGTACTTGGGCGGGTAAGTGCATCGGAACACAGGGTACTGTTGGCAGTTTTACTTCCTATTTTTCTTTCTCCTTTGTTTTCGGAGCCACAGCCCGATTCGGTCAGGGAGACGCCACCGTGAAATGAAGGGGCGTGCTGTGTGTCCATCGCCTCGCCTCTCCTTACCTCTCTCAGTCGTTTCTCGTGCTTGTTGTTTTGATATAGGCCGATTTGAGAGCGTCAGCTCTCGCGTCAGCCGAGCAAAGTCGAGACAAGTCGAGACACACTACAGGCTGGTCTGCAGCGAGTAACAGGGAGGAAAACAAAACATTAATTTCAAGGCGCGTGGCAAAAGTACCCATACGCGAAATTAAAAGCCTGCTGCGGTGGCCGGGAATCGAACCCGGATCAACTGCTTGGAAGGCAACTATGCTGACCATTACACCACCACCGCACAAGGGAGCGCCCCGGCGCCGCACTGTGTCGGCTTCCCGCCTGTCGGCAGCGGCCGAAGGTGATGGTACCTGGCAGGCGCATTTCGAGGTAGGCTAGGGGAGCACATCCAGACGCATTCGGACAGCATATCCGCGCACATTTCGCATCCTTTGGCAAGAGTCGGCTCTGGCGACGCAAGAGTACGCAGAGGACGGCGTTCTGGCGGCGATTTTAAGCAGTACAGTGCAGGGTTCAGCGTCTGCAGCATCTTCTCGGCAGAATGCTATGGCGCTTGACGACAGTCCCACTTTCCCTTAAGACAACTGCTCGGGAAGCAGCTTGAAGTTGATACCGACCGGAGCATCGGTGGTTCAGTGGTAGAATGCTCGCCTGCCACGCGGGCGGCCCGGGTTCGATTCCCGGCCGATGCATCATTTTGCTTTTCCCGCGGTAATGCTGCCGTGTGGCTTGCGCGCTTGACATGCACGATCCACAAGAATGTATAGCTGGATTCCCTTGAGAAGAACCGAGAACGCAGCACTGGCGGGTCCCCACTGGGACGCTCGCATCATGTTCTATAGACTAGCGTCGGCCTGGCCTCACAAGTTGCTGTGTCCAGGTGCCTCCGAGGCACTGAACTTTAACGACAAGGAGTGCTGCCTATCGTTGCAAAAGCTGCAGCAACACCGCAATCAACTGGGCCGGCAATGCACGTGTAGCAAACAGAACACGTTATCCAGGAAGTACAGTGTCTTCACGTCTAACATTCGGTATGATACTTACCCAGTTTCCAGGACAAACGGTTCACCGGTGCCTCGGTAGCGCAGTAGGCAGCGCGTAAGTCTCATAATCTTAAGGTCGTGAGTTCGATCCTCACCCGGGGCATTTAATTTTCTGTGACTGATGGTGGTGCTGTTGCTGGGGCCCCAACTTATTTCTTGTTTGTTATCCACAACGCTTCAGCGGGAAAATGTTTACTTCCTGTTATTGCTACTTACAGCTTCCCTTTTCCTCTTCTCCCAGCAGAGCATGAAGCCAAAAGCATTGCTCTGAGACGTTTGAGGTGCGCGCCTTGCCAGTCAGCATGCGCAAAGATGCTCGCAAAGAGAGATGGGCGCGGACGCGGGACTCGGCACGAAATGCGCCAAGGGACCGTCCGAACCGTCGAAGAAACGCACAGATCCGGTGTGGTCTAGTGGCTAGGATACCTGGCTTTCACCCAGGAGGCCCGGGTTCGATTCCCGGTACCGGAACGGAATTTTTTCCACACTACTCGTGACAAGTTTGAGCTGTCCGAGCTGCCGTTTCCCGTCCTGCTCGCAATATAGCTACTGTTTCGTGACAGTCAGCAGAATATAGACGAGGGAAGCAGACACACGACGGCCATAGAAATGGTGTATGGCTTCATGCCACACGGTTCCAGTGTAGGCCTGAGCAACTGCATCTGTCGAGGCCCGTTAGCTCAGTTGGTTAGAGCGTCGTGCTAATAACGCGAAGGTCGTGGGTTCGATCCCCCCACGGGCCACTACGCATTTACTACTACGAAAAGGCAGCGCCTATTTCAGCTGGCGAGTGTGATGACCACCCTGCGTGGAAGTTGACAGAGGTTCCGAACCCGACCTGTCGGGAAGCGCTACAGCATTCACTCGCCAATGGCTATAGTGTGCTCGATACACTGGTTCTCAACCGATAAAGAGAAAATGAGAGGAAATGTCCGATTGCCGATGCGTAACAACTTTGGCCCTTGTCAGTACTTGGGCGGGTAAGTGCATCGGAACACAGGGTACTGTTGGCAGTTTTACTTCCTATTTTTCTTTCTCCTTTGTTTTCGGAGCCACAGCCCGATTCGGTCAGGGAGACGCCACCGTGAAATGAAGGGGCGTGCTGTGTGTCCATCGCCTCGCCTCTCCTTACCTCTCTCAGTCGTTTCTCGTGCTTGTTGTTTTGATATAGGCCGATTTGAGAGCGTCAGCTCTCGCGTCAGCCGAGCAAAGTCGAGACAAGTCGAGACACACTACAGGCTGGTCTGCAGCGAGTAACAGGGAGGAAAACAAAACATTAATTTCAAGGCGCGTGGCAAAAGTACCCATACGCGAAATTAAAAGCCTGCTGCGGTGGCCGGGAATCGAACCCGGATCAACTGCTTGGAAGGCAACTATGCTGACCATTACACCACCACCGCACAAGGGAGCGCCCCGGCGCCGCACTGTGTCGGCTTCCCGCCTGTCGGCAGCGGCCGAAGGTGATGGTACCTGGCAGGCGCATTTCGAGGTAGGCTAGGGGAGCACATCCAGACGCATTCGGACAGCATATCCGCGCACATTTCGCATCCTTTGGCAAGAGTCGGCTCTGGCGACGCAAGAGTACGCAGAGGACGGCGTTCTGGCGGCGATTTTAAGCAGTACAGTGCAGGGTTCAGCGTCTGCAGCATCTTCTCGGCAGAATGCTATGGCGCTTGACGACAGTCCCACTTTCCCTTAAGACAACTGCTCGGGAAGCAGCTTGAAGTTGATACCGACCGGAGCATCGGTGGTTCAGTGGTAGAATGCTCGCCTGCCACGCGGGCGGCCCGGGTTCGATTCCCGGCCGATGCATCATTTTGCTTTTCCCGCGGTAATGCTGCCGTGTGGCTTGCGCGCTTGACATGCACGATCCACAAGAATGTATAGCTGGATTCCCTTGAGAAGAACCGAGAACGCAGCACTGGCGGGTCCCCACTGGGACGCTCGCATCATGTTCTATAGACTAGCGTCGGCCTGGCCTCACAAGTTGCTGTGTCCAGGTGCCTCCGAGGCACTGAACTTTAACGACAAGGAGTGCTGCCTATCGTTGCAAAAGCTGCAGCAACACCGCAATCAACTGGGCCGGCAATGCACGTGTAGCAAACAGAACACGTTATCCAGGAAGTACAGTGTCTTCACGTCTAACATTCGGTATGATACTTACCCAGTTTCCAGGACAAACGGTTCACCGGTGCCTCGGTAGCGCAGTAGGCAGCGCGTAAGTCTCATAATCTTAAGGTCGTGAGTTCGATCCTCACCCGGGGCATTTAATTTTCTGTGACTGATGGTGGTGCTGTTGCTGGGGCCCCAACTTATTTCTTGTTTGTTATCCACAACGCTTCAGCGGGAAAATGTTTACTTCCTGTTATTGCTACTTACAGCTTCCCTTTTCCTCTTCTCCCAGCAGAGCATGAAGCCAAAAGCATTGCTCTGAGACGTTTGAGGTGCGCGCCTTGCCAGTCAGCATGCGCAAAGATGCTCGCAAAGAGAGATGGGCGCGGACGCGGGACTCGGCACGAAATGCGCCAAGGGACCGTCCGAACCGTCGAAGAAACGCACAGATCCGGTGTGGTCTAGTGGCTAGGATACCTGGCTTTCACCCAGGAGGCCCGGGTTCGATTCCCGGTACCGGAACGGAATTTTTTCCACACTACTCGTGACAAGTTTGAGCTGTCCGAGCTGCCGTTTCCCGTCCTGCTCGCAATATAGCTACTGTTTCGTGACAGTCAGCAGAATATAGACGAGGGAAGCAGACACACGACGGCCATAGAAATGGTGTATGGCTTCATGCCACACGGTTCCAGTGTAGGCCTGAGCAACTGCATCTGTCGAGGCCCGTTAGCTCAGTTGGTTAGAGCGTCGTGCTAATAACGCGAAGGTCGTGGGTTCGATCCCCCCACGGGCCACTACGCATTTACTACTACGAAAAGGCAGCGCCTATTTCAGCTGGCGAGTGTGATGACCACCCTGCGTGGAAGTTGACAGAGGTTCCGAACCCGACCTGTCGGGAAGCGCTACAGCATTCACTCGCCAATGGCCATAGTGTGCTCGATACACTGGTTCTCAACCGATAAAGAGAAAATGAGAGGAAATGTCCGATTGCCGATGCGTAACAACTTTGGCCCTTGTCAGTACTTGGGCGGGTAAGTGCATCGGAACACAGGGTACTGTTGGCAGTTTTACTTCCTATTTTTCTTTCTCCTTTGTTTTCGGAGCCACAGCCCGATTCGGTCAGGGAGACGCCACCGTGAAATGAAGGGGCGTGCTGTGTGTCCATCGCCTCGCCTCTCCTTACCTCTCTCAGTCGTTTCTCGTGCTTGTTGTTTTGATATAGGCCGATTTGAGAGCGTCAGCTCTCGCGTCAGCCGAGCAAAGTCGAGACAAGTCGAGACACACTACAGGCTGGTCTGCAGCGAGTAACAGGGAGGAAAACAAAACATTAATTTCAAGGCGCGTGGCAAAAGTACCCATACGCGAAATTAAAAGCCTGCTGCGGTGGCCGGGAATCGAACCCGGATCAACTGCTTGGAAGGCAACTATGCTGACCATTACACCACCACCGCACAAGGGAGCGCCCCGGCGCCGCACTGTGTCGGCTTCCCGCCTGTCGGCAGCGGCCGAAGGTGATGGTACCTGGCAGGCGCATTTCGAGGTAGGCTAGGGGAGCACATCCAGACGCATTCGGACAGCATATCCGCGCACATTTCGCATCCTTTGGCAAGAGTCGGCTCTGGCGACGCAAGAGTACGCAGAGGACGGCGTTCTGGCGGCGATTTTAAGCAGTACAGTGCAGGGTTCAGCGTCTGCAGCATCTTCTCGGCAGAATGCTATGGCGCTTGACGACAGTCCCACTTTCCCTTAAGACAACTGCTCGGGAAGCAGCTTGAAGTTGATACCGACCGGAGCATCGGTGGTTCAGTGGTAGAATGCTCGCCTGCCACGCGGGCGGCCCGGGTTCGATACCCGGCCGATGCATCATTTTGCTTTTCCCGCGGTAATGCTGCCGTGTGGCTTGCGCGCTTGACATGCACGATCCACAAGAATGTATAGCTGGATTCCCTTGAGAAGAACCGAGAACGCAGCACTGGCGGGTCCCCACTGGGACGCTCGCATCATGTTCTATAGACTAGCGTCGGCCTGGCCTCACAAGTTGCTGTGTCCAGGTGCCTCCGAGGCACTGAACTTTAACGACAAGGAGTGCTGCCTATCGTTGCAAAAGCTGCAGCAACACCGCAATCAACTGGGCCGGCAATGCACGTGTAGCAAACAGAACACGTTATCCAGGAAGTACAGTGTCTTCACGTCTAACATTCGGTGTGATACTTACCCAGTTTCCAGGACAAACGGTTCACCGGTGCCTCGGTAGCGCAGTAGGCAGCGCGTAAGTCTCATAATCTTAAGGTCGTGAGTTCGATCCTCACCCGGGGCATTTAATTTTCTGTGACTGATGGTGGTGCTGTTGCTGGGGCCCCAACTTATTTCTTGTTTGTTATCCACAACGCTTCAGCGGGAAAATGTTTACTTCCTGTTATTGCTACTTACAGCTTCCCTTTTCCTCTTCTCCCAGCAGAGCATGAAGCCAAAAGCATTGCTCTGAGACGTTTGAGGTGCGCGCCTTGCCAGTCAGCATGCGCAAAGATGCTCGCAAAGAGAGATGGGCGCGGACGCGGGACTCGGCACGAAATGCGCCAAGGGACCGTCCGAACCGTCGAAGAAACGCACAGATCCGGTGTGGTCTAGTGGCTAGGATACCTGGCTTTCACCCAGGAGGCCCGGGTTCGATTCCCGGTACCGGAACGGAATTTTTTCCACACTACTCGTGACAAGTTTGAGCTGTCCGAGCTGCCGTTTCCCGTCCTGCTCGCAATATAGCTACTGTTTCGTGACAGTCAGCAGAATATAGACGAGGGAAGCAGACACACGACGGCCATAGAAATGGTGTATGGCTTCATGCCACACGGTTCCAGTGTAGGCCTGAGCAACTGCATCTGTCGAGGCCCGTTAGCTCAGTTGGTTAGAGCGTCGTGCTAATAACGCGAAGGTCGTGGGTTCGATCCCCCCACGGGCCACTACGCATTTACTACTACGAAAAGGCAGCGCCTATTTCAGCTGGCGAGTGTGATGACCACCCTGCGTGGAAGTTGACAGAGGTTCCGAACCCGACCTGTCGGGAAGCGCTACAGCATTCACTCGCCAATGGCCATAGTGTGCTCGATACACTGGTTCTCAACCGATAAAGAGAAAATGAGAGGAAATGTCCGATTGCCGATGCGTAACAACTTTGGCCCTTGTCAGTACTTGGGCGGGTAAGTGCATCGGAACACAGGGTACTGTTGGCAGTTTTACTTCCTATTTTTCTTTCTCCTTTGTTTTCGGAGCCACAGCCCGATTCGGTCAGGGAGACGCCACCGTGAAATGAAGGGGCGTGCTGTGTGTCCATCGCCTCGCCTCTCCTTACCTCTCTCAGTCGTTTCTCGTGCTTGTTGTTTTGATATAGGCCGATTTGAGAGCGTCAGCTCTCGCGTCAGCCGAGCAAAGTCGAGACAAGTCGAGACACACTACAGGCTGGTCTGCAGCGAGTAACAGGGAGGAAAACAAAACATTAATTTCAAGGCGCGTGGCAAAAGTACCCATACGCGAAATTAAAAGCCTGCTGCGGTGGCCGGGAATCGAACCCGGATCAACTGCTTGGAAGGCAACTATGCTGACCATTACACCACCACCGCACAAGGGAGCGCCCCGGCGCCGCACTGTGTCGGCTTCCCGCCTGTCGGCAGCGGCCGAAGGTGATGGTACCTGGCAGGCGCATTTCGAGGTAGGCTAGGGGAGCACATCCAGACGCATTCGGACAGCATATCCGCGCACATTTCGCATCCTTTGGCAAGAGTCGGCTCTGGCGACGCAAGAGTACGCAGAGGACGGCGTTCTGGCGGCGATTTTAAGCAGTACAGTGCAGGGTTCAGCGTCTGCAGCATCTTCTCGGCAGAATGCTATGGCGCTTGACGACAGTCCCACTTTCCCTTAAGACAACTGCTCGGGAAGCAGCTTGAAGTTGATACCGACCGGAGCATCGGTGGTTCAGTGGTAGAATGCTCGCCTGCCACGCGGGCGGCCCGGGTTCGATTCCCGGCCGATGCATCATTTTGCTTTTCCCGCGGTAATGCTGCCGTGTGGCTTGCGCGCTTGACATGCACGATCCACAAGAATGTATAGCTGGATTCCCTTGAGAAGAACCGAGAACGCAGCACTGGCGGGTCCCCACTGGGACGCTCGCATCATGTTCTATAGACTAGCGTCGGCCTGGCCTCACAAGTTGCTGTGTCCAGGTGCCTCCGAGGCACTGAACTTTAACGACAAGGAGTGCTGCCTATCGTTGCAAAAGCTGCAGCAACACCGCAATCAACTGGGCCGGCAATGCACGTGTAGCAAACAGAACACGTTATCCAGGAAGTACAGTGTCTTCACGTCTAACATTCGGTGTGATACTTACCCAGTTTCCAGGACAAACGGTTCACCGGTGCCTCGGTAGCGCAGTAGGCAGCGCGTAAGTCTCATAATCTTAAGGTCGTGAGTTCGATCCTCACCCGGGGCATTTAATTTTCTGTGACTGATGGTGGTGCTGTTGCTGGGGCCCCAACTTATTTCTTGTTTGTTATCCACAACGCTTCAGCGGGAAAATGTTTACTTCCTGTTATTGCTACTTACAGCTTCCCTTTTCCTCTTCTCCCAGCAGAGCATGAAGCCAAAAGCATTGCTCTGAGACGTTTGAGGTGCGCGCCTTGCCAGTCAGCATGCGCAAAGATGCTCGCAAAGAGAGATGGGCGCGGACGCGGGACTCGGCACGAAATGCGCCAAGGGACCGTCCGAACCGTCGAAGAAACGCACAGATCCGGTGTGGTCTAGTGGCTAGGATACCTGGCTTTCACCCAGGAGGCCCGGGTTCGATTCCCGGTACCGGAACGGAATTTTTTCCACACTACTCGTGACAAGTTTGAGCTGTCCGAGCTGCCGTTTCCCGTCCTGCTCGCAATATAGCTACTGTTTCGTGACAGTCAGCAGAATATAGACGAGGGAAGCAGACACACGACGGCCATAGAAATGGTGTATGGCTTCATGCCACACGGTTCCAGTGTAGGCCTGAGCAACTGCATCTGTCGAGGCCCGTTAGCTCAGTTGGTTAGAGCGTCGTGCTAATAACGCGAAGGTCGTGGGTTCGATCCCCCCACGGGCCACTACGCATTTACTACTACGAAAAGGCAGCGCCTATTTCAGCTGGCGAGTGTGATGACCACCCTGCGTGGAAGTTGACAGAGGTTCCGAACCCGACCTGTCGGGAAGCGCTACAGCATTCACTCGCCAATGGCCATAGTGTGCTCGATACACTGGTTCTCAACCGATAAAGAGAAAATGAGAGGAAATGTCCGATTGCCGATGCGTAACAACTTTGGCCCTTGTCAGTACTTGGGCGGGTAAGTGCATCGGAACACAGGGTACTGTTGGCAGTTTTACTTCCTATTTTTCTTTCTCCTTTGTTTTCGGAGCCACAGCCCGATTCGGTCAGGGAGACGCCACCGTGAAATGAAGGGGCGTGCTGTGTGTCCATCGCCTCGCCTCTCCTTACCTCTCTCAGTCGTTTCTCGTGCTTGTTGTTTTGATATAGGCCGATTTGAGAGCGTCAGCTCTCGCGTCAGCCGAGCAAAGTCGAGACAAGTCGAGACACACTACAGGCTGGTCTGCAGCGAGTAACAGGGAGGAAAACAAAACATTAATTTCAAGGCGCGTGGCAAAAGTACCCATACGCGAAATTAAAAGCCTGCTGCGGTGGCCGGGAATCGAACCCGGATCAACTGCTTGGAAGGCAACTATGCTGACCATTACACCACCACCGCACAAGGGAGCGCCCCGGCGCCGCACTGTGTCGGCTTCCCGCCTGTCGGCAGCGGCCGAAGGTGATGGTACCTGGCAGGCGCATTTCGAGGTAGGCTAGGGGAGCACATCCAGACGCATTCGGACAGCATATCCGCGCACATTTCGCATCCTTTGGCAAGAGTCGGCTCTGGCGACGCAAGAGTACGCAGAGGACGGCGTTCTGGCGGCGATTTTAAGCAGTACAGTGCAGGGTTCAGCGTCTGCAGCATCTTCTCGGCAGAATGCTATGGCGCTTGACGACAGTCCCACTTTCCCTTAAGACAACTGCTCGGGAAGCAGCTTGAAGTTGATACCGACCGGAGCATCGGTGGTTCAGTGGTAGAATGCTCGCCTGCCACGCGGGCGGCCCGGGTTCGATTCCCGGCCGATGCATCATTTTGCTTTTCCCGCGGTAATGCTGCCGTGTGGCTTGCGCGCTTGACATGCACGATCCACAAGAATGTATAGCTGGATTCCCTTGAGAAGAACCGAGAACGCAGCACTGGCGGGTCCCCACTGGGACGCTCGCATCATGTTCTATAGACTAGCGTCGGCCTGGCCTCACAAGTTGCTGTGTCCAGGTGCCTCCGAGGCACTGAACTTTAACGACAAGGAGTGCTGCCTATCGTTGCAAAAGCTGCAGCAACACCGCAATCAACTGGGCCGGCAATGCACGTGTAGCAAACAGAACACGTTATCCAGGAAGTACAGTGTCTTCACGTCTAACATTCGGTATGATACTTACCCAGTTTCCAGGACAAACGGTTCACCGGTGCCTCGGTAGCGCAGTAGGCAGCGCGTAAGTCTCATAATCTTAAGGTCGTGAGTTCGATCCTCACCCGGGGCATTTAATTTTCTGTGACTGATGGTGGTGCTGTTGCTGGGGCCCCAACTTATTTCTTGTTTGTTATCCACAACGCTTCAGCGGGAAAATGTTTACTTCCTGTTATTGCTACTTACAGCTTCCCTTTTCCTCTTCTCCCAGCAGAGCATGAAGCCAAAAGCATTGCTCTGAGACGTTTGAGGTGCGCGCCTTGCCAGTCAGCATGCGCAAAGATGCTCGCAAAGAGAGATGGGCGCGGACGCGGGACTCGGCACGAAATGCGCCAAGGGACCGTCCGAACCGTCGAAGAAACGCACAGATCCGGTGTGGTCTAGTGGCTAGGATACCTGGCTTTCACCCAGGAGGCCCGGGTTCGATTCCCGGTACCGGAACGGAATTTTTTCCACACTACTCGTGACAAGTTTGAGCTGTCCGAGCTGCCGTTTCCCGTCCTGCTCGCAATATAGCTACTGTTTCGTGACAGTCAGCAGAATATAGACGAGGGAAGCAGACACACGACGGCCATAGAAATGGTGTATGGCTTCATGCCACACGGTTCCAGTGTAGGCCTGAGCAACTGCATCTGTCGAGGCCCGTTAGCTCAGTTGGTTAGAGCGTCGTGCTAATAACGCGAAGGTCGTGGGTTCGATCCCCCCACGGGCCACTACGCATTTACTACTACGAAAAGGCAGCGCCTATTTCAGCTGGCGAGTGTGATGACCACCCTGCGTGGAAGTTGACAGAGGTTCCGAACCCGACCTGTCGGGAAGCGCTACAGCATTCACTCGCCAATGGCTATAGTGTGCTCGATACACTGGTTCTCAACCGATAAAGAGAAAATGAGAGGAAATGTCCGATTGCCGATGCGTAACAACTTTGGCCCTTGTCAGTACTTGGGCGGGTAAGTGCATCGGAACACAGGGTACTGTTGGCAGTTTTACTTCCTATTTTTCTTTCTCCTTTGTTTTCGGAGCCACAGCCCGATTCGGTCAGGGAGACGCCACCGTGAAATGAAGGGGCGTGCTGTGTGTCCATCGCCTCGCCTCTCCTTACCTCTCTCAGTCGTTTCTCGTGCTTGTTGTTTTGATATAGGCCGATTTGAGAGCGTCAGCTCTCGCGTCAGCCGAGCAAAGTCGAGACAAGTCGAGACACACTACAGGCTGGTCTGCAGCGAGTAACAGGGAGGAAAACAAAACATTAATTTCAAGGCGCGTGGCAAAAGTACCCATACGCGAAATTAAAAGCCTGCTGCGGTGGCCGGGAATCGAACCCGGATCAACTGCTTGGAAGGCAACTATGCTGACCATTACACCACCACCGCACAAGGGAGCGCCCCGGCGCCGCACTGTGTCGGCTTCCCGCCTGTCGGCAGCGGCCGAAGGTGATGGTACCTGGCAGGCGCATTTCGAGGTAGGCTAGGGGAGCACATCCAGACGCATTCGGACAGCATATCCGCGCACATTTCGCATCCTTTGGCAAGAGTCGGCTCTGGCGACGCAAGAGTACGCAGAGGACGGCGTTCTGGCGGCGATTTTAAGCAGTACAGTGCAGGGTTCAGCGTCTGCAGCATCTTCTCGGCAGAATGCTATGGCGCTTGACGACAGTCCCACTTTCCCTTAAGACAACTGCTCGGGAAGCAGCTTGAAGTTGATACCGACCGGAGCATCGGTGGTTCAGTGGTAGAATGCTCGCCTGCCACGCGGGCGGCCCGGGTTCGATTCCCGGCCGATGCATCATTTTGCTTTTCCCGCGGTAATGCTGCCGTGTGGCTTGCGCGCTTGACATGCACGATCCACAAGAATGTATAGCTGGATTCCCTTGAGAAGAACCGAGAACGCAGCACTGGCGGGTCCCCACTGGGACGCTCGCATCATGTTCTATAGACTAGCGTCGGCCTGGCCTCACAAGTTGCTGTGTCCAGGTGCCTCCGAGGCACTGAACTTTAACGACAAGGAGTGCTGCCTATCGTTGCAAAAGCTGCAGCAACACCGCAATCAACTGGGCCGGCAATGCACGTGTAGCAAACAGAACACGTTATCCAGGAAGTACAGTGTCTTCACGTCTAACATTCGGTATGATACTTACCCAGTTTCCAGGACAAACGGTTCACCGGTGCCTCGGTAGCGCAGTAGGCAGCGCGTAAGTCTCATAATCTTAAGGTCGTGAGTTCGATCCTCACCCGGGGCATTTAATTTTCTGTGACTGATGGTGGTGCTGTTGCTGGGGCCCCAACTTATTTCTTGTTTGTTATCCACAACGCTTCAGCGGGAAAATGTTTACTTCCTGTTATTGCTACTTACAGCTTCCCTTTTCCTCTTCTCCCAGCAGAGCATGAAGCCAAAAGCATTGCTCTGAGACGTTTGAGGTGCGCGCCTTGCCAGTCAGCATGCGCAAAGATGCTCGCAAAGAGAGATGGGCGCGGACGCGGGACTCGGCACGAAATGCGCCAAGGGACCGTCCGAACCGTCGAAGAAACGCACAGATCCGGTGTGGTCTAGTGGCTAGGATACCTGGCTTTCACCCAGGAGGCCCGGGTTCGATTCCCGGTACCGGAACGGAATTTTTTCCACACTACTCGTGACAAGTTTGAGCTGTCCGAGCTGCCGTTTCCCGTCCTGCTCGCAATATAGCTACTGTTTCGTGACAGTCAGCAGAATATAGACGAGGGAAGCAGACACACGACGGCCATAGAAATGGTGTATGGCTTCATGCCACACGGTTCCAGTGTAGGCCTGAGCAACTGCATCTGTCGAGGCCCGTTAGCTCAGTTGGTTAGAGCGTCGTGCTAATAACGCGAAGGTCGTGGGTTCGATCCCCCCACGGGCCACTACGCATTTACTACTACGAAAAGGCAGCGCCTATTTCAGCTGGCGAGTGTGATGACCACCCTGCGTGGAAGTTGACAGAGGTTCCGAACCCGACCTGTCGGGAAGCGCTACAGCATTCACTCGCCAATGGCTATAGTGTGCTCGATACACTGGTTCTCAACCGATAAAGAGAAAATGAGAGGAAATGTCCGATTGCCGATGCGTAACAACTTTGGCCCTTGTCAGTACTTGGGCGGGTAAGTGCATCGGAACACAGGGTACTGTTGGCAGTTTTACTTCCTATTTTTCTTTCTCCTTTGTTTTCGGAGCCACAGCCCGATTCGGTCAGGGAGACGCCACCGTGAAATGAAGGGGCGTGCTGTGTGTCCATCGCCTCGCCTCTCCTTACCTCTCTCAGTCGTTTCTCGTGCTTGTTGTTTTGATATAGGCCGATTTGAGAGCGTCAGCTCTCGCGTCAGCCGAGCAAAGTCGAGACAAGTCGAGACACACTACAGGCTGGTCTGCAGCGAGTAACAGGGAGGAAAACAAAACATTAATTTCAAGGCGCGTGGCAAAAGTACCCATACGCGAAATTAAAAGCCTGCTGCGGTGGCCGGGAATCGAACCCGGATCAACTGCTTGGAAGGCAACTATGCTGACCATTACACCACCACCGCACAAGGGAGCGCCCCGGCGCCGCACTGTGTCGGCTTCCCGCCTGTCGGCAGCGGCCGAAGGTGATGGTACCTGGCAGGCGCATTTCGAGGTAGGCTAGGGGAGCACATCCAGACGCATTCGGACAGCATATCCGCGCACATTTCGCATCCTTTGGCAAGAGTCGGCTCTGGCGACGCAAGAGTACGCAGAGGACGGCGTTCTGGCGGCGATTTTAAGCAGTACAGTGCAGGGTTCAGCGTCTGCAGCATCTTCTCGGCAGAATGCTATGGCGCTTGACGACAGTCCCACTTTCCCTTAAGACAACTGCTCGGGAAGCAGCTTGAAGTTGATACCGACCGGAGCATCGGTGGTTCAGTGGTAGAATGCTCGCCTGCCACGCGGGCGGCCCGGGTTCGATTCCCGGCCGATGCATCATTTTGCTTTTCCCGCGGTAATGCTGCCGTGTGGCTTGCGCGCTTGACATGCACGATCCACAAGAATGTATAGCTGGATTCCCTTGAGAAGAACCGAGAACGCAGCACTGGCGGGTCCCCACTGGGACGCTCGCATCATGTTCTATAGACTAGCGTCGGCCTGGCCTCACAAGTTGCTGTGTCCAGGTGCCTCCGAGGCACTGAACTTTAACGACAAGGAGTGCTGCCTATCGTTGCAAAAGCTGCAGCAACACCGCAATCAACTGGGCCGGCAATGCACGTGTAGCAAACAGAACACGTTATCCAGGAAGTACAGTGTCTTCACGTCTAACATTCGGTATGATACTTACCCAGTTTCCAGGACAAACGGTTCACCGGTGCCTCGGTAGCGCAGTAGGCAGCGCGTAAGTCTCATAATCTTAAGGTCGTGAGTTCGATCCTCACCCGGGGCATTTAATTTTCTGTGACTGATGGTGGTGCTGTTGCTGGGGCCCCAACTTATTTCTTGTTTGTTATCCACAACGCTTCAGCGGGAAAATGTTTACTTCCTGTTATTGCTACTTACAGCTTCCCTTTTCCTCTTCTCCCAGCAGAGCATGAAGCCAAAAGCATTGCTCTGAGACGTTTGAGGTGCGCGCCTTGCCAGTCAGCATGCGCAAAGATGCTCGCAAAGAGAGATGGGCGCGGACGCGGGACTCGGCACGAAATGCGCCAAGGGACCGTCCGAACCGTCGAAGAAACGCACAGATCCGGTGTGGTCTAGTGGCTAGGATACCTGGCTTTCACCCAGGAGGCCCGGGTTCGATTCCCGGTACCGGAACGGAATTTTTTCCACACTACTCGTGACAAGTTTGAGCTGTCCGAGCTGCCGTTTCCCGTCCTGCTCGCAATATAGCTACTGTTTCGTGACAGTCAGCAGAATATAGACGAGGGAAGCAGACACACGACGGCCATAGAAATGGTGTATGGCTTCATGCCACACGGTTCCAGTGTAGGCCTGAGCAACTGCATCTGTCGAGGCCCGTTAGCTCAGTTGGTTAGAGCGTCGTGCTAATAACGCGAAGGTCGTGGGTTCGATCCCCCCACGGGCCACTACGCATTTACTACTACGAAAAGGCAGCGCCTATTTCAGCTGGCGAGTGTGATGACCACCCTGCGTGGAAGTTGACAGAGGTTCCGAACCCGACCTGTCGGGAAGCGCTACAGCATTCACTCGCCAATGGCCATAGTGTGCTCGATACACTGGTTCTCAACCGATAAAGAGAAAATGAGAGGAAATGTCCGATTGCCGATGCGTAACAACTTTGGCCCTTGTCAGTACTTGGGCGGGTAAGTGCATCGGAACACAGGGTACTGTTGGCAGTTTTACTTCCTATTTTTCTTTCTCCTTTGTTTTCGGAGCCACAGCCCGATTCGGTCAGGGAGACGCCACCGTGAAATGAAGGGGCGTGCTGTGTGTCCATCGCCTCGCCTCTCCTTACCTCTCTCAGTCGTTTCTCGTGCTTGTTGTTTTGATATAGGCCGATTTGAGAGCGTCAGCTCTCGCGTCAGCCGAGCAAAGTCGAGACAAGTCGAGACACACTACAGGCTGGTCTGCAGCGAGTAACAGGGAGGAAAACAAAACATTAATTTCAAGGCGCGTGGCAAAAGTACCCATACGCGAAATTAAAAGCCTGCTGCGGTGGCCGGGAATCGAACCCGGATCAACTGCTTGGAAGGCAACTATGCTGACCATTACACCACCACCGCACAAGGGAGCGCCCCGGCGCCGCACTGTGTCGGCTTCCCGCCTGTCGGCAGCGGCCGAAGGTGATGGTACCTGGCAGGCGCATTTCGAGGTAGGCTAGGGGAGCACATCCAGACGCATTCGGACAGCATATCCGCGCACATTTCGCATCCTTTGGCAAGAGTCGGCTCTGGCGACGCAAGAGTACGCAGAGGACGGCGTTCTGGCGGCGATTTTAAGCAGTACAGTGCAGGGTTCAGCGTCTGCAGCATCTTCTCGGCAGAATGCTATGGCGCTTGACGACAGTCCCACTTTCCCTTAAGACAACTGCTCGGGAAGCAGCTTGAAGTTGATACCGACCGGAGCATCGGTGGTTCAGTGGTAGAATGCTCGCCTGCCACGCGGGCGGCCCGGGTTCGATTCCCGGCCGATGCATCATTTTGCTTTTCCCGCGGTAATGCTGCCGTGTGGCTTGCGCGCTTGACATGCACGATCCACAAGAATGTATAGCTGGATTCCCTTGAGAAGAACCGAGAACGCAGCACTGGCGGGTCCCCACTGGGACGCTCGCATCATGTTCTATAGACTAGCGTCGGCCTGGCCTCACAAGTTGCTGTGTCCAGGTGCCTCCGAGGCACTGAACTTTAACGACAAGGAGTGCTGCCTATCGTTGCAAAAGCTGCAGCAACACCGCAATCAACTGGGCCGGCAATGCACGTGTAGCAAACAGAACACGTTATCCAGGAAGTACAGTGTCTTCACGTCTAACATTCGGTATGATACTTACCCAGTTTCCAGGACAAACGGTTCACCGGTGCCTCGGTAGCGCAGTAGGCAGCGCGTAAGTCTCATAATCTTAAGGTCGTGAGTTCGATCCTCACCCGGGGCATTTAATTTTCTGTGACTGATGGTGGTGCTGTTGCTGGGGCCCCAACTTATTTCTTGTTTGTTATCCACAACGCTTCAGCGGGAAAATGTTTACTTCCTGTTATTGCTACTTACAGCTTCCCTTTTCCTCTTCTCCCAGCAGAGCATGAAGCCAAAAGCATTGCTCTGAGACGTTTGAGGTGCGCGCCTTGCCAGTCAGCATGCGCAAAGATGCTCGCAAAGAGAGATGGGCGCGGACGCGGGACTCGGCACGAAATGCGCCAAGGGACCGTCCGAACCGTCGAAGAAACGCACAGATCCGGTGTGGTCTAGTGGCTAGGATACCTGGCTTTCACCCAGGAGGCCCGGGTTCGATTCCCGGTACCGGAACGGAATTTTTTCCACACTACTCGTGACAAGTTTGAGCTGTCCGAGCTGCCGTTTCCCGTCCTGCTCGCAATATAGCTACTGTTTCGTGACAGTCAGCAGAATATAGACGAGGGAAGCAGACACACGACGGCCATAGAAATGGTGTATGGCTTCATGCCACACGGTTCCAGTGTAGGCCTGAGCAACTGCATCTGTCGAGGCCCGTTAGCTCAGTTGGTTAGAGCGTCGTGCTAATAACGCGAAGGTCGTGGGTTCGATCCCCCCACGGGCCACTACGCATTTACTACTACGAAAAGGCAGCGCCTATTTCAGCTGGCGAGTGTGATGACCACCCTGCGTGGAAGTTGACAGAGGTTCCGAACCCGACCTGTCGGGAAGCGCTACAGCATTCACTCGCCAATGGCCATAGTGTGCTCGATACACTGGTTCTCAACCGATAAAGAGAAAATGAGAGGAAATGTCCGATTGCCGATGCGTAACAACTTTGGCCCTTGTCAGTACTTGGGCGGGTAAGTGCATCGGAACACAGGGTACTGTTGGCAGTTTTACTTCCTATTTTTCTTTCTCCTTTGTTTTCGGAGCCACAGCCCGATTCGGTCAGGGAGACGCCACCGTGAAATGAAGGGGCGTGCTGTGTGTCCATCGCCTCGCCTCTCCTTACCTCTCTCAGTCGTTTCTCGTGCTTGTTGTTTTGATATAGGCCGATTTGAGAGCGTCAGCTCTCGCGTCAGCCGAGCAAAGTCGAGACAAGTCGAGACACACTACAGGCTGGTCTGCAGCGAGTAACAGGGAGGAAAACAAAACATTAATTTCAAGGCGCGTGGCAAAAGTACCCATACGCGAAATTAAAAGCCTGCTGCGGTGGCCGGGAATCGAACCCGGATCAACTGCTTGGAAGGCAACTATGCTGACCATTACACCACCACCGCACAAGGGAGCGCCCCGGCGCCGCACTGTGTCGGCTTCCCGCCTGTCGGCAGCGGCCGAAGGTGATGGTACCTGGCAGGCGCATTTCGAGGTAGGCTAGGGGAGCACATCCAGACGCATTCGGACAGCATATCCGCGCACATTTCGCATCCTTTGGCAAGAGTCGGCTCTGGCGACGCAAGAGTACGCAGAGGACGGCGTTCTGGCGGCGATTTTAAGCAGTACAGTGCAGGGTTCAGCGTCTGCAGCATCTTCTCGGCAGAATGCTATGGCGCTTGACGACAGTCCCACTTTCCCTTAAGACAACTGCTCGGGAAGCAGCTTGAAGTTGATACCGACCGGAGCATCGGTGGTTCAGTGGTAGAATGCTCGCCTGCCACGCGGGCGGCCCGGGTTCGATTCCCGGCCGATGCATCATTTTGCTTTTCCCGCGGTAATGCTGCCGTGTGGCTTGCGCGCTTGACATGCACGATCCACAAGAATGTATAGCTGGATTCCCTTGAGAAGAACCGAGAACGCAGCACTGGCGGGTCCCCACTGGGACGCTCGCATCATGTTCTATAGACTAGCGTCGGCCTGGCCTCACAAGTTGCTGTGTCCAGGTGCCTCCGAGGCACTGAACTTTAACGACAAGGAGTGCTGCCTATCGTTGCAAAAGCTGCAGCAACACCGCAATCAACTGGGCCGGCAATGCACGTGTAGCAAACAGAACACGTTATCCAGGAAGTACAGTGTCTTCACGTCTAACATTCGGTATGATACTTACCCAGTTTCCAGGACAAACGGTTCACCGGTGCCTCGGTAGCGCAGTAGGCAGCGCGTAAGTCTCATAATCTTAAGGTCGTGAGTTCGATCCTCACCCGGGGCATTTAATTTTCTGTGACTGATGGTGGTGCTGTTGCTGGGGCCCCAACTTATTTCTTGTTTGTTATCCACAACGCTTCAGCGGGAAAATGTTTACTTCCTGTTATTGCTACTTACAGCTTCCCTTTTCCTCTTCTCCCAGCAGAGCATGAAGCCAAAAGCATTGCTCTGAGACGTTTGAGGTGCGCGCCTTGCCAGTCAGCATGCGCAAAGATGCTCGCAAAGAGAGATGGGCGCGGACGCGGGACTCGGCACGAAATGCGCCAAGGGACCGTCCGAACCGTCGAAGAAACGCACAGATCCGGTGTGGTCTAGTGGCTAGGATACCTGGCTTTCACCCAGGAGGCCCGGGTTCGATTCCCGGTACCGGAACGGAATTTTTTCCACACTACTCGTGACAAGTTTGAGCTGTCCGAGCTGCCGTTTCCCGTCCTGCTCGCAATATAGCTACTGTTTCGTGACAGTCAGCAGAATATAGACGAGGGAAGCAGACACACGACGGCCATAGAAATGGTGTATGGCTTCATGCCACACGGTTCCAGTGTAGGCCTGAGCAACTGCATCTGTCGAGGCCCGTTAGCTCAGTTGGTTAGAGCGTCGTGCTAATAACGCGAAGGTCGTGGGTTCGATCCCCCCACGGGCCACTACGCATTTACTACTACGAAAAGGCAGCGCCTATTTCAGCTGGCGAGTGTGATGACCACCCTGCGTGGAAGTTGACAGAGGTTCCGAACCCGACCTGTCGGGAAGCGCTACAGCATTCACTCGCCAATGGCCATAGTGTGCTCGATACACTGGTTCTCAACCGATAAAGAGAAAATGAGAGGAAATGTCCGATTGCCGATGCGTAACAACTTTGGCCCTTGTCAGTACTTGGGCGGGTAAGTGCATCGGAACACAGGGTACTGTTGGCAGTTTTACTTCCTATTTTTCTTTCTCCTTTGTTTTCGGAGCCACAGCCCGATTCGGTCAGGGAGACGCCACCGTGAAATGAAGGGGCGTGCTGTGTGTCCATCGCCTCGCCTCTCCTTACCTCTCTCAGTCGTTTCTCGTGCTTGTTGTTTTGATATAGGCCGATTTGAGAGCGTCAGCTCTCGCGTCAGCCGAGCAAAGTCGAGACAAGTCGAGACACACTACAGGCTGGTCTGCAGCGAGTAACAGGGAGGAAAACAAAACATTAATTTCAAGGCGCGTGGCAAAAGTACCCATACGCGAAATTAAAAGCCTGCTGCGGTGGCCGGGAATCGAACCCGGATCAACTGCTTGGAAGGCAACTATGCTGACCATTACACCACCACCGCACAAGGGAGCGCCCCGGCGCCGCACTGTGTCGGCTTCCCGCCTGTCGGCAGCGGCCGAAGGTGATGGTACCTGGCAGGCGCATTTCGAGGTAGGCTAGGGGAGCACATCCAGACGCATTCGGACAGCATATCCGCGCACATTTCGCATCCTTTGGCAAGAGTCGGCTCTGGCGACGCAAGAGTACGCAGAGGACGGCGTTCTGGCGGCGATTTTAAGCAGTACAGTGCAGGGTTCAGCGTCTGCAGCATCTTCTCGGCAGAATGCTATGGCGCTTGACGACAGTCCCACTTTCCCTTAAGACAACTGCTCGGGAAGCAGCTTGAAGTTGATACCGACCGGAGCATCGGTGGTTCAGTGGTAGAATGCTCGCCTGCCACGCGGGCGGCCCGGGTTCGATTCCCGGCCGATGCATCATTTTGCTTTTCCCGCGGTAATGCTGCCGTGTGGCTTGCGCGCTTGACATGCACGATCCACAAGAATGTATAGCTGGATTCCCTTGAGAAGAACCGAGAACGCAGCACTGGCGGGTCCCCACTGGGACGCTCGCATCATGTTCTATAGACTAGCGTCGGCCTGGCCTCACAAGTTGCTGTGTCCAGGTGCCTCCGAGGCACTGAACTTTAACGACAAGGAGTGCTGCCTATCGTTGCAAAAGCTGCAGCAACACCGCAATCAACTGGGCCGGCAATGCACGTGTAGCAAACAGAACACGTTATCCAGGAAGTACAGTGTCTTCACGTCTAACATTCGGTATGATACTTACCCAGTTTCCAGGACAAACGGTTCACCGGTGCCTCGGTAGCGCAGTAGGCAGCGCGTAAGTCTCATAATCTTAAGGTCGTGAGTTCGATCCTCACCCGGGGCATTTAATTTTCTGTGACTGATGGTGGTGCTGTTGCTGGGGCCCCAACTTATTTCTTGTTTGTTATCCACAACGCTTCAGCGGGAAAATGTTTACTTCCTGTTATTGCTACTTACAGCTTCCCTTTTCCTCTTCTCCCAGCAGAGCATGAAGCCAAAAGCATTGCTCTGAGACGTTTGAGGTGCGCGCCTTGCCAGTCAGCATGCGCAAAGATGCTCGCAAAGAGAGATGGGCGCGGACGCGGGACTCGGCACGAAATGCGCCAAGGGACCGTCCGAACCGTCGAAGAAACGCACAGATCCGGTGTGGTCTAGTGGCTAGGATACCTGGCTTTCACCCAGGAGGCCCGGGTTCGATTCCCGGTACCGGAACGGAATTTTTTCCACACTACTCGTGACAAGTTTGAGCTGTCCGAGCTGCCGTTTCCCGTCCTGCTCGCAATATAGCTACTGTTTCGTGACAGTCAGCAGAATATAGACGAGGGAAGCAGACACACGACGGCCATAGAAATGGTGTATGGCTTCATGCCACACGGTTCCAGTGTAGGCCTGAGCAACTGCATCTGTCGAGGCCCGTTAGCTCAGTTGGTTAGAGCGTCGTGCTAATAACGCGAAGGTCGTGGGTTCGATCCCCCCACGGGCCACTACGCATTTACTACTACGAAAAGGCAGCGCCTATTTCAGCTGGCGAGTGTGATGACCACCCTGCGTGGAAGTTGACAGAGGTTCCGAACCCGACCTGTCGGGAAGCGCTACAGCATTCACTCGCCAATGGCCATAGTGTGCTCGATACACTGGTTCTCAACCGATAAAGAGAAAATGAGAGGAAATGTCCGATTGCCGATGCGTAACAACTTTGGCCCTTGTCAGTACTTGGGCGGGTAAGTGCATCGGAACACAGGGTACTGTTGGCAGTTTTACTTCCTATTTTTCTTTCTCCTTTGTTTTCGGAGCCACAGCCCGATTCGGTCAGGGAGACGCCACCGTGAAATGAAGGGGCGTGCTGTGTGTCCATCGCCTCGCCTCTCCTTACCTCTCTCAGTCGTTTCTCGTGCTTGTTGTTTTGATATAGGCCGATTTGAGAGCGTCAGCTCTCGCGTCAGCCGAGCAAAGTCGAGACAAGTCGAGACACACTACAGGCTGGTCTGCAGCGAGTAACAGGGAGGAAAACAAAACATTAATTTCAAGGCGCGTGGCAAAAGTACCCATACGCGAAATTAAAAGCCTGCTGCGGTGGCCGGGAATCGAACCCGGATCAACTGCTTGGAAGGCAACTATGCTGACCATTACACCACCACCGCACAAGGGAGCGCCCCGGCGCCGCACTGTGTCGGCTTCCCGCCTGTCGGCAGCGGCCGAAGGTGATGGTACCTGGCAGGCGCATTTCGAGGTAGGCTAGGGGAGCACATCCAGACGCATTCGGACAGCATATCCGCGCACATTTCGCATCCTTTGGCAAGAGTCGGCTCTGGCGACGCAAGAGTACGCAGAGGACGGCGTTCTGGCGGCGATTTTAAGCAGTACAGTGCAGGGTTCAGCGTCTGCAGCATCTTCTCGGCAGAATGCTATGGCGCTTGACGACAGTCCCACTTTCCCTTAAGACAACTGCTCGGGAAGCAGCTTGAAGTTGATACCGACCGGAGCATCGGTGGTTCAGTGGTAGAATGCTCGCCTGCCACGCGGGCGGCCCGGGTTCGATTCCCGGCCGATGCATCATTTTGCTTTTCCCGCGGTAATGCTGCCGTGTGGCTTGCGCGCTTGACATGCACGATCCACAAGAATGTATAGCTGGATTCCCTTGAGAAGAACCGAGAACGCAGCACTGGCGGGTCCCCACTGGGACGCTCGCATCATGTTCTATAGACTAGCGTCGGCCTGGCCTCACAAGTTGCTGTGTCCAGGTGCCTCCGAGGCACTGAACTTTAACGACAAGGAGTGCTGCCTATCGTTGCAAAAGCTGCAGCAACACCGCAATCAACTGGGCCGGCAATGCACGTGTAGCAAACAGAACACGTTATCCAGGAAGTACAGTGTCTTCACGTCTAACATTCGGTGTGATACTTACCCAGTTTCCAGGACAAACGGTTCACCGGTGCCTCGGTAGCGCAGTAGGCAGCGCGTAAGTCTCATAATCTTAAGGTCGTGAGTTCGATCCTCACCCGGGGCATTTAATTTTCTGTGACTGATGGTGGTGCTGTTGCTGGGGCCCCAACTTATTTCTTGTTTGTTATCCACAACGCTTCAGCGGGAAAATGTTTACTTCCTGTTATTGCTACTTACAGCTTCCCTTTTCCTCTTCTCCCAGCAGAGCATGAAGCCAAAAGCATTGCTCTGAGACGTTTGAGGTGCGCGCCTTGCCAGTCAGCATGCGCAAAGATGCTCGCAAAGAGAGATGGGCGCGGACGCGGGACTCGGCACGAAATGCGCCAAGGGACCGTCCGAACCGTCGAAGAAACGCACAGATCCGGTGTGGTCTAGTGGCTAGGATACCTGGCTTTCACCCAGGAGGCCCGGGTTCGATTCCCGGTACCGGAACGGAATTTTTTCCACACTACTCGTGACAAGTTTGAGCTGTCCGAGCTGCCGTTTCCCGTCCTGCTCGCAATATAGCTACTGTTTCGTGACAGTCAGCAGAATATAGACGAGGGAAGCAGACACACGACGGCCATAGAAATGGTGTATGGCTTCATGCCACACGGTTCCAGTGTAGGCCTGAGCAACTGCATCTGTCGAGGCCCGTTAGCTCAGTTGGTTAGAGCGTCGTGCTAATAACGCGAAGGTCGTGGGTTCGATCCCCCCACGGGCCACTACGCATTTACTACTACGAAAAGGCAGCGCCTATTTCAGCTGGCGAGTGTGATGACCACCCTGCGTGGAAGTTGACAGAGGTTCCGAACCCGACCTGTCGGGAAGCGCTACAGCATTCACTCGCCAATGGCCATAGTGTGCTCGATACACTGGTTCTCAACCGATAAAGAGAAAATGAGAGGAAATGTCCGATTGCCGATGCGTAACAACTTTGGCCCTTGTCAGTACTTGGGCGGGTAAGTGCATCGGAACACAGGGTACTGTTGGCAGTTTTACTTCCTATTTTTCTTTCTCCTTTGTTTTCGGAGCCACAGCCCGATTCGGTCAGGGAGACGCCACCGTGAAATGAAGGGGCGTGCTGTGTGTCCATCGCCTCGCCTCTCCTTACCTCTCTCAGTCGTTTCTCGTGCTTGTTGTTTTGATATAGGCCGATTTGAGAGCGTCAGCTCTCGCGTCAGCCGAGCAAAGTCGAGACAAGTCGAGACACACTACAGGCTGGTCTGCAGCGAGTAACAGGGAGGAAAACAAAACATTAATTTCAAGGCGCGTGGCAAAAGTACCCATACGCGAAATTAAAAGCCTGCTGCGGTGGCCGGGAATCGAACCCGGATCAACTGCTTGGAAGGCAACTATGCTGACCATTACACCACCACCGCACAAGGGAGCGCCCCGGCGCCGCACTGTGTCGGCTTCCCGCCTGTCGGCAGCGGCCGAAGGTGATGGTACCTGGCAGGCGCATTTCGAGGTAGGCTAGGGGAGCACATCCAGACGCATTCGGACAGCATATCCGCGCACATTTCGCATCCTTTGGCAAGAGTCGGCTCTGGCGACGCAAGAGTACGCAGAGGACGGCGTTCTGGCGGCGATTTTAAGCAGTACAGTGCAGGGTTCAGCGTCTGCAGCATCTTCTCGGCAGAATGCTATGGCGCTTGACGACAGTCCCACTTTCCCTTAAGACAACTGCTCGGGAAGCAGCTTGAAGTTGATACCGACCGGAGCATCGGTGGTTCAGTGGTAGAATGCTCGCCTGCCACGCGGGCGGCCCGGGTTCGATTCCCGGCCGATGCATCATTTTGCTTTTCCCGCGGTAATGCTGCCGTGTGGCTTGCGCGCTTGACATGCACGATCCACAAGAATGTATAGCTGGATTCCCTTGAGAAGAACCGAGAACGCAGCACTGGCGGGTCCCCACTGGGACGCTCGCATCATGTTCTATAGACTAGCGTCGGCCTGGCCTCACAAGTTGCTGTGTCCAGGTGCCTCCGAGGCACTGAACTTTAACGACAAGGAGTGCTGCCTATCGTTGCAAAAGCTGCAGCAACACCGCAATCAACTGGGCCGGCAATGCACGTGTAGCAAACAGAACACGTTATCCAGGAAGTACAGTGTCTTCACGTCTAACATTCGGTATGATACTTACCCAGTTTCCAGGACAAACGGTTCACCGGTGCCTCGGTAGCGCAGTAGGCAGCGCGTAAGTCTCATAATCTTAAGGTCGTGAGTTCGATCCTCACCCGGGGCATTTAATTTTCTGTGACTGATGGTGGTGCTGTTGCTGGGGCCCCAACTTATTTCTTGTTTGTTATCCACAACGCTTCAGCGGGAAAATGTTTACTTCCTGTTATTGCTACTTACAGCTTCCCTTTTCCTCTTCTCCCAGCAGAGCATGAAGCCAAAAGCATTGCTCTGAGACGTTTGAGGTGCGCGCCTTGCCAGTCAGCATGCGCAAAGATGCTCGCAAAGAGAGATGGGCGCGGACGCGGGACTCGGCACGAAATGCGCCAAGGGACCGTCCGAACCGTCGAAGAAACGCACAGATCCGGTGTGGTCTAGTGGCTAGGATACCTGGCTTTCACCCAGGAGGCCCGGGTTCGATTCCCGGTACCGGAACGGAATTTTTTCCACACTACTCGTGACAAGTTTGAGCTGTCCGAGCTGCCGTTTCCCGTCCTGCTCGCAATATAGCTACTGTTTCGTGACAGTCAGCAGAATATAGACGAGGGAAGCAGACACACGACGGCCATAGAAATGGTGTATGGCTTCATGCCACACGGTTCCAGTGTAGGCCTGAGCAACTGCATCTGTCGAGGCCCGTTAGCTCAGTTGGTTAGAGCGTCGTGCTAATAACGCGAAGGTCGTGGGTTCGATCCCCCCACGGGCCACTACGCATTTACTACTACGAAAAGGCAGCGCCTATTTCAGCTGGCGAGTGTGATGACCACCCTGCGTGGAAGTTGACAGAGGTTCCGAACCCGACCTGTCGGGAAGCGCTACAGCATTCACTCGCCAATGGCCATAGTGTGCTCGATACACTGGTTCTCAACCGATAAAGAGAAAATGAGAGGAAATGTCCGATTGCCGATGCGTAACAACTTTGGCCCTTGTCAGTACTTGGGCGGGTAAGTGCATCGGAACACAGGGTACTGTTGGCAGTTTTACTTCCTATTTTTCTTTCTCCTTTGTTTTCGGAGCCACAGCCCGATTCGGTCAGGGAGACGCCACCGTGAAATGAAGGGGCGTGCTGTGTGTCCATCGCCTCGCCTCTCCTTACCTCTCTCAGTCGTTTCTCGTGCTTGTTGTTTTGATATAGGCCGATTTGAGAGCGTCAGCTCTCGCGTCAGCCGAGCAAAGTCGAGACAAGTCGAGACACACTACAGGCTGGTCTGCAGCGAGTAACAGGGAGGAAAACAAAACATTAATTTCAAGGCGCGTGGCAAAAGTACCCATACGCGAAATTAAAAGCCTGCTGCGGTGGCCGGGAATCGAACCCGGATCAACTGCTTGGAAGGCAACTATGCTGACCATTACACCACCACCGCACAAGGGAGCGCCCCGGCGCCGCACTGTGTCGGCTTCCCGCCTGTCGGCAGCGGCCGAAGGTGATGGTACCTGGCAGGCGCATTTCGAGGTAGGCTAGGGGAGCACATCCAGACGCATTCGGACAGCATATCCGCGCACATTTCGCATCCTTTGGCAAGAGTCGGCTCTGGCGACGCAAGAGTACGCAGAGGACGGCGTTCTGGCGGCGATTTTAAGCAGTACAGTGCAGGGTTCAGCGTCTGCAGCATCTTCTCGGCAGAATGCTATGGCGCTTGACGACAGTCCCACTTTCCCTTAAGACAACTGCTCGGGAAGCAGCTTGAAGTTGATACCGACCGGAGCATCGGTGGTTCAGTGGTAGAATGCTCGCCTGCCACGCGGGCGGCCCGGGTTCGATTCCCGGCCGATGCATCATTTTGCTTTTCCCGCGGTAATGCTGCCGTGTGGCTTGCGCGCTTGACATGCACGATCCACAAGAATGTATAGCTGGATTCCCTTGAGAAGAACCGAGAACGCAGCACTGGCGGGTCCCCACTGGGACGCTCGCATCATGTTCTATAGACTAGCGTCGGCCTGGCCTCACAAGTTGCTGTGTCCAGGTGCCTCCGAGGCACTGAACTTTAACGACAAGGAGTGCTGCCTATCGTTGCAAAAGCTGCAGCAACACCGCAATCAACTGGGCCGGCAATGCACGTGTAGCAAACAGAACACGTTATCCAGGAAGTACAGTGTCTTCACGTCTAACATTCGGTATGATACTTACCCAGTTTCCAGGACAAACGGTTCACCGGTGCCTCGGTAGCGCAGTAGGCAGCGCGTAAGTCTCATAATCTTAAGGTCGTGAGTTCGATCCTCACCCGGGGCATTTAATTTTCTGTGACTGATGGTGGTGCTGTTGCTGGGGCCCCAACTTATTTCTTGTTTGTTATCCACAACGCTTCAGCGGGAAAATGTTTACTTCCTGTTATTGCTACTTACAGCTTCCCTTTTCCTCTTCTCCCAGCAGAGCATGAAGCCAAAAGCATTGCTCTGAGACGTTTGAGGTGCGCGCCTTGCCAGTCAGCATGCGCAAAGATGCTCGCAAAGAGAGATGGGCGCGGACGCGGGACTCGGCACGAAATGCGCCAAGGGACCGTCCGAACCGTCGAAGAAACGCACAGATCCGGTGTGGTCTAGTGGCTAGGATACCTGGCTTTCACCCAGGAGGCCCGGGTTCGATTCCCGGTACCGGAACGGAATTTTTTCCACACTACTCGTGACAAGTTTGAGCTGTCCGAGCTGCCGTTTCCCGTCCTGCTCGCAATATAGCTACTGTTTCGTGACAGTCAGCAGAATACAGACGAGGGAAGCAGACACACGACGGCCATAGAAATGGTGTATGGCTTCATGCCACACGGTTCCAGTGTAGGCCTGAGCAACTGCATCTGTCGAGGCCCGTTAGCTCAGTTGGTTAGAGCGTCGTGCTAATAACGCGAAGGTCGTGGGTTCGATCCCCCCACGGGCCACTACGCATTTACTACTACGAAAAGGCAGCGCCTATTTCAGCTGGCGAGTGTGATGACCACCCTGCGTGGAAGTTGACAGAGGTTCCGAACCCGACCTGTCGGGAAGCGCTACAGCATTCACTCGCCAATGGCCATAGTGTGCTCGATACACTGGTTCTCAACCGATAAAGAGAAAATGAGAGGAAATGTCCGATTGCCGATGCGTAACAACTTTGGCCCTTGTCAGTACTTGGGCGGGTAAGTGCATCGGAACACAGGGTACTGTTGGCAGTTTTACTTCCTATTTTTCTTTCTCCTTTGTTTTCGGAGCCACAGCCCGATTCGGTCAGGGAGACGCCACCGTGAAATGAAGGGGCGTGCTGTGTGTCCATCGCCTCGCCTCTCCTTACCTCTCTCAGTCGTTTCTCGTGCTTGTTGTTTTGATATAGGCCGATTTGAGAGCGTCAGCTCTCGCGTCAGCCGAGCAAAGTCGAGACAAGTCGAGACACACTACAGGCTGGTCTGCAGCGAGTAACAGGGAGGAAAACAAAACATTAATTTCAAGGCGCGTGGCAAAAGTACCCATACGCGAAATTAAAAGCCTGCTGCGGTGGCCGGGAATCGAACCCGGATCAACTGCTTGGAAGGCAACTATGCTGACCATTACACCACCACCGCACAAGGGAGCGCCCCGGCGCCGCACTGTGTCGGCTTCCCGCCTGTCGGCAGCGGCCGAAGGTGATGGTACCTGGCAGGCGCATTTCGAGGTAGGCTAGGGGAGCACATCCAGACGCATTCGGACAGCATATCCGCGCACATTTCGCATCCTTTGGCAAGAGTCGGCTCTGGCGACGCAAGAGTACGCAGAGGACGGCGTTCTGGCGGCGATTTTAAGCAGTACAGTGCAGGGTTCAGCGTCTGCAGCATCTTCTCGGCAGAATGCTATGGCGCTTGACGACAGTCCCACTTTCCCTTAAGACAACTGCTCGGGAAGCAGCTTGAAGTTGATACCGACCGGAGCATCGGTGGTTCAGTGGTAGAATGCTCGCCTGCCACGCGGGCGGCCCGGGTTCGATTCCCGGCCGATGCATCATTTTGCTTTTCCCGCGGTAATGCTGCCGTGTGGCTTGCGCGCTTGACATGCACGATCCACAAGAATGTATAGCTGGATTCCCTTGAGAAGAACCGAGAACGCAGCACTGGCGGGTCCCCACTGGGACGCTCGCATCATGTTCTATAGACTAGCGTCGGCCTGGCCTCACAAGTTGCTGTGTCCAGGTGCCTCCGAGGCACTGAACTTTAACGACAAGGAGTGCTGCCTATCGTTGCAAAAGCTGCAGCAACACCGCAATCAACTGGGCCGGCAATGCACGTGTAGCAAACAGAACACGTTATCCAGGAAGTACAGTGTCTTCACGTCTAACATTCGGTATGATACTTACCCAGTTTCCAGGACAAACGGTTCACCGGTGCCTCGGTAGCGCAGTAGGCAGCGCGTAAGTCTCATAATCTTAAGGTCGTGAGTTCGATCCTCACCCGGGGCATTTAATTTTCTGTGACTGATGGTGGTGCTGTTGCTGGGGCCCCAACTTATTTCTTGTTTGTTATCCACAACGCTTCAGCGGGAAAATGTTTACTTCCTGTTATTGCTACTTACAGCTTCCCTTTTCCTCTTCTCCCAGCAGAGCATGAAGCCAAAAGCATTGCTCTGAGACGTTTGAGGTGCGCGCCTTGCCAGTCAGCATGCGCAAAGATGCTCGCAAAGAGAGATGGGCGCGGACGCGGGACTCGGCACGAAATGCGCCAAGGGACCGTCCGAACCGTCGAAGAAACGCACAGATCCGGTGTGGTCTAGTGGCTAGGATACCTGGCTTTCACCCAGGAGGCCCGGGTTCGATTCCCGGTACCGGAACGGAATTTTTTCCACACTACTCGTGACAAGTTTGAGCTGTCCGAGCTGCCGTTTCCCGTCCTGCTCGCAATATAGCTACTGTTTCGTGACAGCCAGCAGAATATAGACGAGGGAAGCAGACACACGACGGCCATAGAAATGGTGTATGGCTTCATGCCACACGGTTCCAGTGTAGGCCTGAGCAACTGCATCTGTCGAGGCCCGTTAGCTCAGTTGGTTAGAGCGTCGTGCTAATAACGCGAAGGTCGTGGGTTCGATCCCCCCACGGGCCACTACGCATTTACTACTACGAAAAGGCAGCGCCTATTTCAGCTGGCGAGTGTGATGACCACCCTGCGTGGAAGTTGACAGAGGTTCCGAACCCGACCTGTCGGGAAGCGCTACAGCATTCACTCGCCAATGGCCATAGTGTGCTCGATACACTGGTTCTCAACCGATAAAGAGAAAATGAGAGGAAATGTCCGATTGCCGATGCGTAACAACTTTGGCCCTTGTCAGTACTTGGGCGGGTAAGTGCATCGGAACACAGGGTACTGTTGGCAGTTTTACTTCCTATTTTTCTTTCTCCTTTGTTTTCGGAGCCACAGCCCGATTCGGTCAGGGAGACGCCACCGTGAAATGAAGGGGCGTGCTGTGTGTCCATCGCCTCGCCTCTCCTTACCTCTCTCAGTCGTTTCTCGTGCTTGTTGTTTTGATATAGGCCGATTTGAGAGCGTCAGCTCTCGCGTCAGCCGAGCAAAGTCGAGACAAGTCGAGACACACTACAGGCTGGTCTGCAGCGAGTAACAGGGAGGAAAACAAAACATTAATTTCAAGGCGCGTGGCAAAAGTACCCATACGCGAAATTAAAAGCCTGCTGCGGTGGCCGGGAATCGAACCCGGATCAACTGCTTGGAAGGCAACTATGCTGACCATTACACCACCACCGCACAAGGGAGCGCCCCGGCGCCGCACTGTGTCGGCTTCCCGCCTGTCGGCAGCGGCCGAAGGTGATGGTACCTGGCAGGCGCATTTCGAGGTAGGCTAGGGGAGCACATCCAGACGCATTCGGACAGCATATCCGCGCACATTTCGCATCCTTTGGCAAGAGTCGGCTCTGGCGACGCAAGAGTACGCAGAGGACGGCGTTCTGGCGGCGATTTTAAGCAGTACAGTGCAGGGTTCAGCGTCTGCAGCATCTTCTCGGCAGAATGCTATGGCGCTTGACGACAGTCCCACTTTCCCTTAAGACAACTGCTCGGGAAGCAGCTTGAAGTTGATACCGACCGGAGCATCGGTGGTTCAGTGGTAGAATGCTCGCCTGCCACGCGGGCGGCCCGGGTTCGATTCCCGGCCGATGCATCATTTTGCTTTTCCCGCGGTAATGCTGCCGTGTGGCTTGCGCGCTTGACATGCACGATCCACAAGAATGTATAGCTGGATTCCCTTGAGAAGAACCGAGAACGCAGCACTGGCGGGTCCCCACTGGGACGCTCGCATCATGTTCTATAGACTAGCGTCGGCCTGGCCTCACAAGTTGCTGTGTCCAGGTGCCTCCGAGGCACTGAACTTTAACGACAAGGAGTGCTGCCTATCGTTGCAAAAGCTGCAGCAACACCGCAATCAACTGGGCCGGCAATGCACGTGTAGCAAACAGAACACGTTATCCAGGAAGTACAGTGTCTTCACGTCTAACATTCGGTGTGATACTTACCCAGTTTCCAGGACAAACGGTTCACCGGTGCCTCGGTAGCGCAGTAGGCAGCGCGTAAGTCTCATAATCTTAAGGTCGTGAGTTCGATCCTCACCCGGGGCATTTAATTTTCTGTGACTGATGGTGGTGCTGTTGCTGGGGCCCCAACTTATTTCTTGTTTGTTATCCACAACGCTTCAGCGGGAAAATGTTTACTTCCTGTTATTGCTACTTACAGCTTCCCTTTTCCTCTTCTCCCAGCAGAGCATGAAGCCAAAAGCATTGCTCTGAGACGTTTGAGGTGCGCGCCTTGCCAGTCAGCATGCGCAAAGATGCTCGCAAAGAGAGATGGGCGCGGACGCGGGACTCGGCACGAAATGCGCCAAGGGACCGTCCGAACCGTCGAAGAAACGCACAGATCCGGTGTGGTCTAGTGGCTAGGATACCTGGCTTTCACCCAGGAGGCCCGGGTTCGATTCCCGGTACCGGAACGGAATTTTTTCCACACTACTCGTGACAAGTTTGAGCTGTCCGAGCTGCCGTTTCCCGTCCTGCTCGCAATATAGCTACTGTTTCGTGACAGTCAGCAGAATATAGACGAGGGAAGCAGACACACGACGGCCATAGAAATGGTGTATGGCTTCATGCCACACGGTTCCAGTGTAGGCCTGAGCAACTGCATCTGTCGAGGCCCGTTAGCTCAGTTGGTTAGAGCGTCGTGCTAATAACGCGAAGGTCGTGGGTTCGATCCCCCCACGGGCCACTACGCATTTACTACTACGAAAAGGCAGCGCCTATTTCAGCTGGCGAGTGTGATGACCACCCTGCGTGGAAGTTGACAGAGGTTCCGAACCCGACCTGTCGGGAAGCGCTACAGCATTCACTCGCCAATGGCCATAGTGTGCTCGATACACTGGTTCTCAACCGATAAAGAGAAAATGAGAGGAAATGTCCGATTGCCGATGCGTAACAACTTTGGCCCTTGTCAGTACTTGGGCGGGTAAGTGCATCGGAACACAGGGTACTGTTGGCAGTTTTACTTCCTATTTTTCTTTCTCCTTTGTTTTCGGAGCCACAGCCCGATTCGGTCAGGGAGACGCCACCGTGAAATGAAGGGGCGTGCTGTGTGTCCATCGCCTCGCCTCTCCTTACCTCTCTCAGTCGTTTCTCGTGCTTGTTGTTTTGATATAGGCCGATTTGAGAGCGTCAGCTCTCGCGTCAGCCGAGCAAAGTCGAGACAAGTCGAGACACACTACAGGCTGGTCTGCAGCGAGTAACAGGGAGGAAAACAAAACATTAATTTCAAGGCGCGTGGCAAAAGTACCCATACGCGAAATTAAAAGCCTGCTGCGGTGGCCGGGAATCGAACCCGGATCAACTGCTTGGAAGGCAACTATGCTGACCATTACACCACCACCGCACAAGGGAGCGCCCCGGCGCCGCACTGTGTCGGCTTCCCGCCTGTCGGCAGCGGCCGAAGGTGATGGTACCTGGCAGGCGCATTTCGAGGTAGGCTAGGGGAGCACATCCAGACGCATTCGGACAGCATATCCGCGCACATTTCGCATCCTTTGGCAAGAGTCGGCTCTGGCGACGCAAGAGTACGCAGAGGACGGCGTTCTGGCGGCGATTTTAAGCAGTACAGTGCAGGGTTCAGCGTCTGCAGCATCTTCTCGGCAGAATGCTATGGCGCTTGACGACAGTCCCACTTTCCCTTAAGACAACTGCTCGGGAAGCAAACACGCGATCTTGTCGACCGGAGCATCGGTGGTTCAGTGGTAGAATGCTCGCCTGCCACGCGGGCGGCCCGGGTTCGATTCCCGGCCGATGCATCATTTTGCTTTTCCCGCGGTAATGCTGCCGTGTGGCTTGCGCGCTTGACATGCACGATCCACAAGAATGTATAGCTGGATTCCCTTGAGAAGAACCGAGAACGCAGCACTGGCGGGTCCCCACTGGGACGCTCGCATCATGTTCTATAGACTAGCGTCGGCCTGGCCTCACAAGTTGCTGTGTCCAGGTGCCTCCGAGGCACTGAACTTTAACGACAAGGAGTGCTGCCTATCGTTGCAAAAGCTGCAGCAACACCGCAATCAACTGGGCCGGCAATGCACGTGTAGCAAACAGAACACGTTATCCAGGAAGTACAGTGTCTTCACGTCTAACATTCGGTATGATACTTACCCAGTTTCCAGGACAAACGGTTCACCGGTGCCTCGGTAGCGCAGTAGGCAGCGCGTAAGTCTCATAATCTTAAGGTCGTGAGTTCGATCCTCACCCGGGGCATTTAATTTTCTGTGACTGATGGTGGTGCTGTTGCTGGGGCCCCAACTTATTTCTTGTTTGTTATCCACAACGCTTCAGCGGGAAAATGTTTACTTCCTGTTATTGCTACTTACAGCTTCCCTTTTCCTCTTCTCCCAGCAGAGCATGAAGCCAAAAGCATTGCTCTGAGACGTTTGAGGTGCGCGCCTTGCCAGTCAGCATGCGCAAAGATGCTCGCAAAGAGAGATGGGCGCGGACGCGGGACTCGGCACGAAATGCGCCAAGGGACCGTCCGAACCGTCGAAGAAACGCACAGATCCGGTGTGGTCTAGTGGCTAGGATACCTGGCTTTCACCCAGGAGGCCCGGGTTCGATTCCCGGTACCGGAACGGAATTTTTTCCACACTACTCGTGACAAGTTTGAGCTGTCCGAGCTGCCGTTTCCCGTCCTGCTCGCAATATAGCTACTGTTTCGTGACAGTCAGCAGAATATAGACGAGGGAAGCAGACACACGACGGCCATAGAAATGGTGTATGGCTTCATGCCACACGGTTCCAGTGTAGGCCTGAGCAACTGCATCTGTCGAGGCCCGTTAGCTCAGTTGGTTAGAGCGTCGTGCTAATAACGCGAAGGTCGTGGGTTCGATCCCCCCACGGGCCACTACGCATTTACTACTACGAAAAGGCAGCGCCTATTTCAGCTGGCGAGTGTGATGACCACCCTGCGTGGAAGTTGACAGAGGTTCCGAACCCGACCTGTCGGGAAGCGCTACAGCATTCACTCGCCAATGGCCATAGTGTGCTCGATACACTGGTTCTCAACCGATAAAGAGAAAATGAGAGGAAATGTCCGATTGCCGATGCGTAACAACTTTGGCCCTTGTCAGTACTTGGGCGGGTAAGTGCATCGGAACACAGGGTACTGTTGGCAGTTTTACTTCCTATTTTTCTTTCTCCTTTGTTTTCGGAGCCACAGCCCGATTCGGTCAGGGAGACGCCACCGTGAAATGAAGGGGCGTGCTGTGTGTCCATCGCCTCGCCTCTCCTTACCTCTCTCAGTCGTTTCTCGTGCTTGTTGTTTTGATATAGGCCGATTTGAGAGCGTCAGCTCTCGCGTCAGCCGAGCAAAGTCGAGACAAGTCGAGACACACTACAGGCTGGTCTGCAGCGAGTAACAGGGAGGAAAACAAAACATTAATTTCAAGGCGCGTGGCAAAAGTACCCATACGCGAAATTAAAAGCCTGCTGCGGTGGCCGGGAATCGAACCCGGATCAACTGCTTGGAAGGCAACTATGCTGACCATTACACCACCACCGCACAAGGGAGCGCCCCGGCGCCGCACTGTGTCGGCTTCCCGCCTGTCGGCAGCGGCCGAAGGTGATGGTACCTGGCAGGCGCATTTCGAGGTAGGCTAGGGGAGCACATCCAGACGCATTCGGACAGCATATCCGCGCACATTTCGCATCCTTTGGCAAGAGTCGGCTCTGGCGACGCAAGAGTACGCAGAGGACGGCGTTCTGGCGGCGATTTTAAGCAGTACAGTGCAGGGTTCAGCGTCTGCAGCATCTTCTCGGCAGAATGCTATGGCGCTTGACGACAGTCCCACTTTCCCTTAAGACAACTGCTCGGGAAGCAGCTTGAAGTTGATACCGACCGGAGCATCGGTGGTTCAGTGGTAGAATGCTCGCCTGCCACGCGGGCGGCCCGGGTTCGATTCCCGGCCGATGCATCATTTTGCTTTTCCCGCGGTAATGCTGCCGTGTGGCTTGCGCGCTTGACATGCACGATCCACAAGAATGTATAGCTGGATTCCCTTGAGAAGAACCGAGAACGCAGCACTGGCGGGTCCCCACTGGGACGCTCGCATCATGTTCTATAGACTAGCGTCGGCCTGGCCTCACAAGTTGCTGTGTCCAGGTGCCTCCGAGGCACTGAACTTTAACGACAAGGAGTGCTGCCTATCGTTGCAAAAGCTGCAGCAACACCGCAATCAACTGGGCCGGCAATGCACGTGTAGCAAACAGAACACGTTATCCAGGAAGTACAGTGTCTTCACGTCTAACATTCGGTATGATACTTACCCAGTTTCCAGGACAAACGGTTCACCGGTGCCTCGGTAGCGCAGTAGGCAGCGCGTAAGTCTCATAATCTTAAGGTCGTGAGTTCGATCCTCACCCGGGGCATTTAATTTTCTGTGACTGATGGTGGTGCTGTTGCTGGGGCCCCAACTTATTTCTTGTTTGTTATCCACAACGCTTCAGCGGGAAAATGTTTACTTCCTGTTATTGCTACTTACAGCTTCCCTTTTCCTCTTCTCCCAGCAGAGCATGAAGCCAAAAGCATTGCTCTGAGACGTTTGAGGTGCGCGCCTTGCCAGTCAGCATGCGCAAAGATGCTCGCAAAGAGAGATGGGCGCGGACGCGGGACTCGGCACGAAATGCGCCAAGGGACCGTCCGAACCGTCGAAGAAACGCACAGATCCGGTGTGGTCTAGTGGCTAGGATACCTGGCTTTCACCCAGGAGGCCCGGGTTCGATTCCCGGTACCGGAACGGAATTTTTTCCACACTACTCGTGACAAGTTTGAGCTGTCCGAGCTGCCGTTTCCCGTCCTGCTCGCAATATAGCTACTGTTTCGTGACAGTCAGCAGAATATAGACGAGGGAAGCAGACACACGACGGCCATAGAAATGGTGTATGGCTTCATGCCACACGGTTCCAGTGTAGGCCTGAGCAACTGCATCTGTCGAGGCCCGTTAGCTCAGTTGGTTAGAGCGTCGTGCTAATAACGCGAAGGTCGTGGGTTCGATCCCCCCACGGGCCACTACGCATTTACTACTACGAAAAGGCAGCGCCTATTTCAGCTGGCGAGTGTGATGACCACCCTGCGTGGAAGTTGACAGAGGTTCCGAACCCGACCTGTCGGGAAGCGCTACAGCATTCACTCGCCAATGGCCATAGTGTGCTCGATACACTGGTTCTCAACCGATAAAGAGAAAATGAGAGGAAATGTCCGATTGCCGATGCGTAACAACTTTGGCCCTTGTCAGTACTTGGGCGGGTAAGTGCATCGGAACACAGGGTACTGTTGGCAGTTTTACTTCCTATTTTTCTTTCTCCTTTGTTTTCGGAGCCACAGCCCGATTCGGTCAGGGAGACGCCACCGTGAAATGAAGGGGCGTGCTGTGTGTCCATCGCCTCGCCTCTCCTTACCTCTCTCAGTCGTTTCTCGTGCTTGTTGTTTTGATATAGGCCGATTTGAGAGCGTCAGCTCTCGCGTCAGCCGAGCAAAGTCGAGACAAGTCGAGACACACTACAGGCTGGTCTGCAGCGAGTAACAGGGAGGAAAACAAAACATTAATTTCAAGGCGCGTGGCAAAAGTACCCATACGCGAAATTAAAAGCCTGCTGCGGTGGCCGGGAATCGAACCCGGATCAACTGCTTGGAAGGCAACTATGCTGACCATTACACCACCACCGCACAAGGGAGCGCCCCGGCGCCGCACTGTGTCGGCTTCCCGCCTGTCGGCAGCGGCCGAAGGTGATGGTACCTGGCAGGCGCATTTCGAGGTAGGCTAGGGGAGCACATCCAGACGCATTCGGACAGCATATCCGCGCACATTTCGCATCCTTTGGCAAGAGTCGGCTCTGGCGACGCAAGAGTACGCAGAGGACGGCGTTCTGGCGGCGATTTTAAGCAGTACAGTGCAGGGTTCAGCGTCTGCAGCATCTTCTCGGCAGAATGCTATGGCGCTTGACGACAGTCCCACTTTCCCTTAAGACAACTGCTCGGGAAGCAGCTTGAAGTTGATACCGACCGGAGCATCGGTGGTTCAGTGGTAGAATGCTCGCCTGCCACGCGGGCGGCCCGGGTTCGATTCCCGGCCGATGCATCATTTTGCTTTTCCCGCGGTAATGCTGCCGTGTGGCTTGCGCGCTTGACATGCACGATCCACAAGAATGTATAGCTGGATTCCCTTGAGAAGAACCGAGAACGCAGCACTGGCGGGTCCCCACTGGGACGCTCGCATCATGTTCTATAGACTAGCGTCGGCCTGGCCTCACAAGTTGCTGTGTCCAGGTGCCTCCGAGGCACTGAACTTTAACGACAAGGAGTGCTGCCTATCGTTGCAAAAGCTGCAGCAACACCGCAATCAACTGGGCCGGCAATGCACGTGTAGCAAACAGAACACGTTATCCAGGAAGTACAGTGTCTTCACGTCTAACATTCGGTATGATACTTACCCAGTTTCCAGGACAAACGGTTCACCGGTGCCTCGGTAGCGCAGTAGGCAGCGCGTAAGTCTCATAATCTTAAGGTCGTGAGTTCGATCCTCACCCGGGGCATTTAATTTTCTGTGACTGATGGTGGTGCTGTTGCTGGGGCCCCAACTTATTTCTTGTTTGTTATCCACAACGCTTCAGCGGGAAAATGTTTACTTCCTGTTATTGCTACTTACAGCTTCCCTTTTCCTCTTCTCCCAGCAGAGCATGAAGCCAAAAGCATTGCTCTGAGACGTTTGAGGTGCGCGCCTTGCCAGTCAGCATGCGCAAAGATGCTCGCAAAGAGAGATGGGCGCGGACGCGGGACTCGGCACGAAATGCGCCAAGGGACCGTCCGAACCGTCGAAGAAACGCACAGATCCGGTGTGGTCTAGTGGCTAGGATACCTGGCTTTCACCCAGGAGGCCCGGGTTCGATTCCCGGTACCGGAACGGAATTTTTTCCACACTACTCGTGACAAGTTTGAGCTGTCCGAGCTGCCGTTTCCCGTCCTGCTCGCAATATAGCTACTGTTTCGTGACAGTCAGCAGAATATAGACGAGGGAAGCAGACACACGACGGCCATAGAAATGGTGTATGGCTTCATGCCACACGGTTCCAGTGTAGGCCTGAGCAACTGCATCTGTCGAGGCCCGTTAGCTCAGTTGGTTAGAGCGTCGTGCTAATAACGCGAAGGTCGTGGGTTCGATCCCCCCACGGGCCACTACGCATTTACTACTACGAAAAGGCAGCGCCTATTTCAGCTGGCGAGTGTGATGACCACCCTGCGTGGAAGTTGACAGAGGTTCCGAACCCGACCTGTCGGGAAGCGCTACAGCATTCACTCGCCAATGGCCATAGTGTGCTCGATACACTGGTTCTCAACCGATAAAGAGAAAATGAGAGGAAATGTCCGATTGCCGATGCGTAACAACTTTGGCCCTTGTCAGTACTTGGGCGGGTAAGTGCATCGGAACACAGGGTACTGTTGGCAGTTTTACTTCCTATTTTTCTTTCTCCTTTGTTTTCGGAGCCACAGCCCGATTCGGTCAGGGAGACGCCACCGTGAAATGAAGGGGCGTGCTGTGTGTCCATCGCCTCGCCTCTCCTTACCTCTCTCAGTCGTTTCTCGTGCTTGTTGTTTTGATATAGGCCGATTTGAGAGCGTCAGCTCTCGCGTCAGCCGAGCAAAGTCGAGACAAGTCGAGACACACTACAGGCTGGTCTGCAGCGAGTAACAGGGAGGAAAACAAAACATTAATTTCAAGGCGCGTGGCAAAAGTACCCATACGCGAAATTAAAAGCCTGCTGCGGTGGCCGGGAATCGAACCCGGATCAACTGCTTGGAAGGCAACTATGCTGACCATTACACCACCACCGCACAAGGGAGCGCCCCGGCGCCGCACTGTGTCGGCTTCCCGCCTGTCGGCAGCGGCCGAAGGTGATGGTACCTGGCAGGCGCATTTCGAGGTAGGCTAGGGGAGCACATCCAGACGCATTCGGACAGCATATCCGCGCACATTTCGCATCCTTTGGCAAGAGTCGGCTCTGGCGACGCAAGAGTACGCAGAGGACGGCGTTCTGGCGGCGATTTTAAGCAGTACAGTGCAGGGTTCAGCGTCTGCAGCATCTTCTCGGCAGAATGCTATGGCGCTTGACGACAGTCCCACTTTCCCTTAAGACAACTGCTCGGGAAGCAGCTTGAAGTTGATACCGACCGGAGCATCGGTGGTTCAGTGGTAGAATGCTCGCCTGCCACGCGGGCGGCCCGGGTTCGATTCCCGGCCGATGCATCATTTTGCTTTTCCCGCGGTAATGCTGCCGTGTGGCTTGCGCGCTTGACATGCACGATCCACAAGAATGTATAGCTGGATTCCCTTGAGAAGAACCGAGAACGCAGCACTGGCGGGTCCCCACTGGGACGCTCGCATCATGTTCTATAGACTAGCGTCGGCCTGGCCTCACAAGTTGCTGTGTCCAGGTGCCTCCGAGGCACTGAACTTTAACGACAAGGAGTGCTGCCTATCGTTGCAAAAGCTGCAGCAACACCGCAATCAACTGGGCCGGCAATGCACGTGTAGCAAACAGAACACGTTATCCAGGAAGTACAGTGTCTTCACGTCTAACATTCGGTATGATACTTACCCAGTTTCCAGGACAAACGGTTCACCGGTGCCTCGGTAGCGCAGTAGGCAGCGCGTAAGTCTCATAATCTTAAGGTCGTGAGTTCGATCCTCACCCGGGGCATTTAATTTTCTGTGACTGATGGTGGTGCTGTTGCTGGGGCCCCAACTTATTTCTTGTTTGTTATCCACAACGCTTCAGCGGGAAAATGTTTACTTCCTGTTATTGCTACTTACAGCTTCCCTTTTCCTCTTCTCCCAGCAGAGCATGAAGCCAAAAGCATTGCTCTGAGACGTTTGAGGTGCGCGCCTTGCCAGTCAGCATGCGCAAAGATGCTCGCAAAGAGAGATGGGCGCGGACGCGGGACTCGGCACGAAATGCGCCAAGGGACCGTCCGAACCGTCGAAGAAACGCACAGATCCGGTGTGGTCTAGTGGCTAGGATACCTGGCTTTCACCCAGGAGGCCCGGGTTCGATTCCCGGTACCGGAACGGAATTTTTTCCACACTACTCGTGACAAGTTTGAGCTGTCCGAGCTGCCGTTTCCCGTCCTGCTCGCAATATAGCTACTGTTTCGTGACAGTCAGCAGAATATAGACGAGGGAAGCAGACACACGACGGCCATAGAAATGGTGTATGGCTTCATGCCACACGGTTCCAGTGTAGGCCTGAGCAACTGCATCTGTCGAGGCCCGTTAGCTCAGTTGGTTAGAGCGTCGTGCTAATAACGCGAAGGTCGTGGGTTCGATCCCCCCACGGGCCACTACGCATTTACTACTACGAAAAGGCAGCGCCTATTTCAGCTGGCGAGTGTGATGACCACCCTGCGTGGAAGTTGACAGAGGTTCCGAACCCGACCTGTCGGGAAGCGCTACAGCATTCACTCGCCAATGGCCATAGTGTGCTCGATACACTGGTTCTCAACCGATAAAGAGAAAATGAGAAGAAATGTCCGATTGCCGATGCGTAACAACTTTGGCCCTTGTCAGTACTTGGGCGGGTAAGTGCATCGGAACACAGGGTACTGTTGGCAGTTTTACTTCCTATTTTTCTTTCTCCTTTGTTTTCGGAGCCACAGCCCGATTCGGTCAGGGAGACGCCACCGTGAAATGAAGGGGCGTGCTGTGTGTCCATCGCCTCGCCTCTCCTTACCTCTCTCAGTCGTTTCTCGTGCTTGTTGTTTTGATATAGGCCGATTTGAGAGCGTCAGCTCTCGCGTCAGCCGAGCAAAGTCGAGACAAGTCGAGACACACTACAGGCTGGTCTGCAGCGAGTAACAGGGAGGAAAACAAAACATTAATTTCAAGGCGCGTGGCAAAAGTACCCATACGCGAAATTAAAAGCCTGCTGCGGTGGCCGGGAATCGAACCCGGATCAACTGCTTGGAAGGCAACTATGCTGACCATTACACCACCACCGCACAAGGGAGCGCCCCGGCGCCGCACTGTGTCGGCTTCCCGCCTGTCGGCAGCGGCCGAAGGTGATGGTACCTGGCAGGCGCATTTCGAGGTAGGCTAGGGGAGCACATCCAGACGCATTCGGACAGCATATCCGCGCACATTTCGCATCCTTTGGCAAGAGTCGGCTCTGGCGACGCAAGAGTACGCAGAGGACGGCGTTCTGGCGGCGATTTTAAGCAGTACAGTGCAGGGTTCAGCGTCTGCAGCATCTTCTCGGCAGAATGCTATGGCGCTTGACGACAGTCCCACTTTCCCTTAAGACAACTGCTCGGGAAGCAGCTTGAAGTTGATACCGACCGGAGCATCGGTGGTTCAGTGGTAGAATGCTCGCCTGCCACGCGGGCGGCCCGGGTTCGATTCCCGGCCGATGCATCATTTTGCTTTTCCCGCGGTAATGCTGCCGTGTGGCTTGCGCGCTTGACATGCACGATCCACAAGAATGTATAGCTGGATTCCCTTGAGAAGAACCGAGAACGCAGCACTGGCGGGTCCCCACTGGGACGCTCGCATCATGTTCTATAGACTAGCGTCGGCCTGGCCTCACAAGTTGCTGTGTCCAGGTGCCTCCGAGGCACTGATCTTTAACGACAAGGAGTGCTGCCTATCGTTGCAAAAGCTGCAGCAACACCGCAATCAACTGGGCCGGCAATGCACGTGTAGCAAACAGAACACGTTATCCAGGAAGTACAGTGTCTTCACGTCTAACATTCGGTATGATACTTACCCAGTTTCCAGGACAAACGGTTCACCGGTGCCTCGGTAGCGCAGTAGGCAGCGCGTAAGTCTCATAATCTTAAGGTCGTGAGTTCGATCCTCACCCGGGGCATTTAATTTTCTGTGACTGATGGTGGTGCTGTTGCTGGGGCCCCAACTTATTTCTTGTTTGTTATCCACAACGCTTCAGCGGGAAAATGTTTACTTCCTGTTATTGCTACTTACAGCTTCCCTTTTCCTCTTCTCCCAGCAGAGCATGAAGCCAAAAGCATTGCTCTGAGACGTTTGAGGTGCGCGCCTTGCCAGTCAGCATGCGCAAAGATGCTCGCAAAGAGAGATGGGCGCGGACGCGGGACTCGGCACGAAATGCGCCAAGGGACCGTCCGAACCGTCGAAGAAACGCACAGATCCGGTGTGGTCTAGTGGCTAGGATACCTGGCTTTCACCCAGGAGGCCCGGGTTCGATTCCCGGTACCGGAACGGAATTTTTTCCACACTACTCGTGACAAGTTTGAGCTGTCCGAGCTGCCGTTTCCCGTCCTGCTCGCAATATAGCTACTGTTTCGTGACAGTCAGCAGAATATAGACGAGGGAAGCAGACACACGACGGCCATAGAAATGGTGTATGGCTTCATGCCACACGGTTCCAGTGTAGGCCTGAGCAACTGCATCTGTCGAGGCCCGTTAGCTCAGTTGGTTAGAGCGTCGTGCTAATAACGCGAAGGTCGTGGGTTCGATCCCCCCACGGGCCACTACGCATTTACTACTACGAAAAGGCAGCGCCTATTTCAGCTGGCGAGTGTGATGACCACCCTGCGTGGAAGTTGACAGAGGTTCCGAACCCGACCTGTCGGGAAGCGCTACAGCATTCACTCGCCAATGGCCATAGTGTGCTCGATACACTGGTTCTCAACCGATAAAGAGAAAATGAGAAGAAATGTCCGATTGCCGATGCGTAACAACTTTGGCCCTTGTCAGTACTTGGGCGGGTAAGTGCATCGGAACACAGGGTACTGTTGGCAGTTTTACTTCCTATTTTTCTTTCTCCTTTGTTTTCGGAGCCACAGCCCGATTCGGTCAGGGAGACGCCACCGTGAAATGAAGGGGCGTGCTGTGTGTCCATCGCCTCGCCTCTCCTTACCTCTCTCAGTCGTTTCTCGTGCTTGTTGTTTTGATATAGGCCGATTTGAGAGCGTCAGCTCTCGCGTCAGCCGAGCAAAGTCGAGACAAGTCGAGACACACTACAGGCTGGTCTGCAGCGAGTAACAGGGAGGAAAACAAAACATTAATTTCAAGGCGCGTGGCAAAAGTACCCATACGCGAAATTAAAAGCCTGCTGCGGTGGCCGGGAATCGAACCCGGATCAACTGCTTGGAAGGCAACTATGCTGACCATTACACCACCACCGCACAAGGGAGCGCCCCGGCGCCGCACTGTGTCGGCTTCCCGCCTGTCGGCAGCGGCCGAAGGTGATGGTACCTGGCAGGCGCATTTCGAGGTAGGCTAGGGGAGCACATCCAGACGCATTCGGACAGCATATCCGCGCACATTTCGCATCCTTTGGCAAGAGTCGGCTCTGGCGACGCAAGAGTACGCAGAGGACGGCGTTCTGGCGGCGATTTTAAGCAGTACAGTGCAGGGTTCAGCGTCTGCAGCATCTTCTCGGCAGAATGCTATGGCGCTTGACGACAGTCCCACTTTCCCTTAAGACAACTGCTCGGGAAGCAGCTTGAAGTTGATACCGACCGGAGCATCGGTGGTTCAGTGGTAGAATGCTCGCCTGCCACGCGGGCGGCCCGGGTTCGATTCCCGGCCGATGCATCATTTTGCTTTTCCCGCGGTAATGCTGCCGTGTGGCTTGCGCGCTTGACATGCACGATCCACAAGAATGTATAGCTGGATTCCCTTGAGAAGAACCGAGAACGCAGCACTGGCGGGTCCCCACTGGGACGCTCGCATCATGTTCTATAGACTAGCGTCGGCCTGGCCTCACAAGTTGCTGTGTCCAGGTGCCTCCGAGGCACTGAACTTTAACGACAAGGAGTGCTGCCTATCGTTGCAAAAGCTGCAGCAACACCGCAATCAACTGGGCCGGCAATGCACGTGTAGCAAACAGAACACGTTATCCAGGAAGTACAGTGTCTTCACGTCTAACATTCGGTATGATACTTACCCAGTTTCCAGGACAAACGGTTCACCGGTGCCTCGGTAGCGCAGTAGGCAGCGCGTAAGTCTCATAATCTTAAGGTCGTGAGTTCGATCCTCACCCGGGGCATTTAATTTTCTGTGACTGATGGTGGTGCTGTTGCTGGGGCCCCAACTTATTTCTTGTTTGTTATCCACAACGCTTCAGCGGGAAAATGTTTACTTCCTGTTATTGCTACTTACAGCTTCCCTTTTCCTCTTCTCCCAGCAGAGCATGAAGCCAAAAGCATTGCTCTGAGACGTTTGAGGTGCGCGCCTTGCCAGTCAGCATGCGCAAAGATGCTCGCAAAGAGAGATGGGCGCGGACGCGGGACTCGGCACGAAATGCGCCAAGGGACCGTCCGAACCGTCGAAGAAACGCACAGATCCGGTGTGGTCTAGTGGCTAGGATACCTGGCTTTCACCCAGGAGGCCCGGGTTCGATTCCCGGTACCGGAACGGAATTTTTTCCACACTACTCGTGACAAGTTTGAGCTGTCCGAGCTGCCGTTTCCCGTCCTGCTCGCAATATAGCTACTGTTTCGTGACAGTCAGCAGAATATAGACGAGGGAAGCAGACACACGACGGCCATAGAAATGGTGTATGGCTTCATGCCACACGGTTCCAGTGTAGGCCTGAGCAACTGCATCTGTCGAGGCCCGTTAGCTCAGTTGGTTAGAGCGTCGTGCTAATAACGCGAAGGTCGTGGGTTCGATCCCCCCACGGGCCACTACGCATTTACTACTACGAAAAGGCAGCGCCTATTTCAGCTGGCGAGTGTGATGACCACCCTGCGTGGAAGTTGACAGAGGTTCCGAACCCGACCTGTCGGGAAGCGCTACAGCATTCACTCGCCAATGGCCATAGTGTGCTCGATACACTGGTTCTCAACCGATAAAGAGAAAATGAGAGGAAATGTCCGATTGCCGATGCGTAACAACTTTGGCCCTTGTCAGTACTTGGGCGGGTAAGTGCATCGGAACACAGGGTACTGTTGGCAGTTTTACTTCCTATTTTTCTTTCTCCTTTGTTTTCGGAGCCACAGCCCGATTCGGTCAGGGAGACGCCACCGTGAAATGAAGGGGCGTGCTGTGTGTCCATCGCCTCGCCTCTCCTTACCTCTCTCAGTCGTTTCTCGTGCTTGTTGTTTTGATATAGGCCGATTTGAGAGCGTCAGCTCTCGCGTCAGCCGAGCAAAGTCGAGACAAGTCGAGACACACTACAGGCTGGTCTGCAGCGAGTAACAGGGAGGAAAACAAAACATTAATTTCAAGGCGCGTGGCAAAAGTACCCATACGCGAAATTAAAAGCCTGCTGCGGTGGCCGGGAATCGAACCCGGATCAACTGCTTGGAAGGCAACTATGCTGACCATTACACCACCACCGCACAAGGGAGCGCCCCGGCGCCGCACTGTGTCGGCTTCCCGCCTGTCGGCAGCGGCCGAAGGTGATGGTACCTGGCAGGCGCATTTCGAGGTAGGCTAGGGGAGCACATCCAGACGCATTCGGACAGCATATCCGCGCACATTTCGCATCCTTTGGCAAGAGTCGGCTCTGGCGACGCAAGAGTACGCAGAGGACGGCGTTCTGGCGGCGATTTTAAGCAGTACAGTGCAGGGTTCAGCGTCTGCAGCATCTTCTCGGCAGAATGCTATGGCGCTTGACGACAGTCCCACTTTCCCTTAAGACAACTGCTCGGGAAGCAGCTTGAAGTTGATACCGACCGGAGCATCGGTGGTTCAGTGGTAGAATGCTCGCCTGCCACGCGGGCGGCCCGGGTTCGATTCCCGGCCGATGCATCATTTTGCTTTTCCCGCGGTAATGCTGCCGTGTGGCTTGCGCGCTTGACATGCACGATCCACAAGAATGTATAGCTGGATTCCCTTGAGAAGAACCGAGAACGCAGCACTGGCGGGTCCCCACTGGGACGCTCGCATCATGTTCTATAGACTAGCGTCGGCCTGGCCTCACAAGTTGCTGTGTCCAGGTGCCTCCGAGGCACTGAACTTTAACGACAAGGAGTGCTGCCTATCGTTGCAAAAGCTGCAGCAACACCGCAATCAACTGGGCCGGCAATGCACGTGTAGCAAATAGAACACGTTATCCAGGAAGTACAGTGTCTTCACGTCTAACATTCGGTATGATACTTACCCAGTTTCCAGGACAAACGGTTCACCGGTGCCTCGGTAGCGCAGTAGGCAGCGCGTAAGTCTCATAATCTTAAGGTCGTGAGTTCGATCCTCACCCGGGGCATTTAATTTTCTGTGACTGATGGTGGTGCTGTTGCTGGGGCCCCAACTTATTTCTTGTTTGTTATCCACAACGCTTCAGCGGGAAAATGTTTACTTCCTGTTATTGCTACTTACAGCTTCCCTTTTCCTCTTCTCCCAGCAGAGCATGAAGCCAAAAGCATTGCTCTGAGACGTTTGAGGTGCGCGCCTTGCCAGTCAGCATGCGCAAAGATGCTCGCAAAGAGAGATGGGCGCGGACGCGGGACTCGGCACGAAATGCGCCAAGGGACCGTCCGAACCGTCGAAGAAACGCACAGATCCGGTGTGGTCTAGTGGCTAGGATACCTGGCTTTCACCCAGGAGGCCCGGGTTCGATTCCCGGTACCGGAACGGAATTTTTTCCACACTACTCGTGACAAGTTTGAGCTGTCCGAGCTGCCGTTTCCCGTCCTGCTCGCAATATAGCTACTGTTTCGTGACAGTCAGCAGAATATAGACGAGGGAAGCAGACACACGACGGCCATAGAAATGGTGTATGGCTTCATGCCACACGGTTCCAGTGTAGGCCTGAGCAACTGCATCTGTCGAGGCCCGTTAGCTCAGTTGGTTAGAGCGTCGTGCTAATAACGCGAAGGTCGTGGGTTCGATCCCCCCACGGGCCACTACGCATTTACTACTACGAAAAGGCAGCGCCTATTTCAGCTGGCGAGTGTGATGACCACCCTGCGTGGAAGTTGACAGAGGTTCCGAACCCGACCTGTCGGGAAGCGCTACAGCATTCACTCGCCAATGGCCATAGTGTGCTCGATACACTGGTTCTCAACCGATAAAGAGAAAATGAGAGGAAATGTCCGATTGCCGATGCGTAACAACTTTGGCCCTTGTCAGTACTTGGGCGGGTAAGTGCATCGGAACACAGGGTACTGTTGGCAGTTTTACTTCCTATTTTTCTTTCTCCTTTGTTTTCGGAGCCACAGCCCGATTCGGTCAGGGAGACGCCACCGTGAAATGAAGGGGCGTGCTGTGTGTCCATCGCCTCGCCTCTCCTTACCTCTCTCAGTCGTTTCTCGTGCTTGTTGTTTTGATATAGGCCGATTTGAGAGCGTCAGCTCTCGCGTCAGCCGAGCAAAGTCGAGACAAGTCGAGACACACTACAGGCTGGTCTGCAGCGAGTAACAGGGAGGAAAACAAAACATTAATTTCAAGGCGCGTGGCAAAAGTACCCATACGCGAAATTAAAAGCCTGCTGCGGTGGCCGGGAATCGAACCCGGATCAACTGCTTGGAAGGCAACTATGCTGACCATTACACCACCACCGCACAAGGGAGCGCCCCGGCGCCGCACTGTGTCGGCTTCCCGCCTGTCGGCAGCGGCCGAAGGTGATGGTACCTGGCAGGCGCATTTCGAGGTAGGCTAGGGGAGCACATCCAGACGCATTCGGACAGCATATCCGCGCACATTTCGCATCCTTTGGCAAGAGTCGGCTCTGGCGACGCAAGAGTACGCAGAGGACGGCGTTCTGGCGGCGATTTTAAGCAGTACAGTGCAGGGTTCAGCGTCTGCAGCATCTTCTCGGCAGAATGCTATGGCGCTTGACGACAGTCCCACTTTCCCTTAAGACAACTGCTCGGGAAGCAGCTTGAAGTTGATACCGACCGGAGCATCGGTGGTTCAGTGGTAGAATGCTCGCCTGCCACGCGGGCGGCCCGGGTTCGATTCCCGGCCGATGCATCATTTTGCTTTTCCCGCGGTAATGCTGCCGTGTGGCTTGCGCGCTTGACATGCACGATCCACAAGAATGTATAGCTGGATTCCCTTGAGAAGAACCGAGAACGCAGCACTGGCGGGTCCCCACTGGGACGCTCGCATCATGTTCTATAGACTAGCGTCGGCCTGGCCTCACAAGTTGCTGTGTCCAGGTGCCTCCGAGGCACTGAACTTTAACATCTGTCTCGCGTGTGTATCGTTGCAAAAGCTGCAGCAACACCGCAATCAACTGGGCCGGCAATGCACGTGTAGCAAACAGAACACGTTATCCAGGAAGTACAGTGTCTTCACGTCTAACATTCGGTATGATACTTACCCAGTTTCCAGGACAAACGGTTCACCGGTGCCTCGGTAGCGCAGTAGGCAGCGCGTAAGTCTCATAATCTTAAGGTCGTGAGTTCGATCCTCACCCGGGGCATTTAATTTTCTGTGACTGATGGTGGTGCTGTTGCTGGGGCCCCAACTTATTTCTTGTTTGTTATCCACAACGCTTCAGCGGGAAAATGTTTACTTCCTGTTATTGCTACTTACAGCTTCCCTTTTCCTCTTCTCCCAGCAGAGCATGAAGCCAAAAGCATTGCTCTGAGACGTTTGAGGTGCGCGCCTTGCCAGTCAGCATGCGCAAAGATGCTCGCAAAGAGAGATGGGCGCGGACGCGGGACTCGGCACGAAATGCGCCAAGGGACCGTCCGAACCGTCGAAGAAACGCACAGATCCGGTGTGGTCTAGTGGCTAGGATACCTGGCTTTCACCCAGGAGGCCCGGGTTCGATTCCCGGTACCGGAACGGAATTTTTTCCACACTACTCGTGACAAGTTTGAGCTGTCCGAGCTGCCGTTTCCCGTCCTGCTCGCAATATAGCTACTGTTTCGTGACAGTCAGCAGAATATAGACGAGGGAAGCAGACACACGACGGCCATAGAAATGGTGTATGGCTTCATGCCACACGGTTCCAGTGTAGGCCTGAGCAACTGCATCTGTCGAGGCCCGTTAGCTCAGTTGGTTAGAGCGTCGTGCTAATAACGCGAAGGTCGTGGGTTCGATCCCCCCACGGGCCACTACGCATTTACTACTACGAAAAGGCAGCGCCTATTTCAGCTGGCGAGTGTGATGACCACCCTGCGTGGAAGTTGACAGAGGTTCCGAACCCGACCTGTCGGGAAGCGCTACAGCATTCACTCGCCAATGGCCATAGTGTGCTCGATACACTGGTTCTCAACCGATAAAGAGAAAATGAGAGGAAATGTCCGATTGCCGATGCGTAACAACTTTGGCCCTTGTCAGTACTTGGGCGGGTAAGTGCATCGGAACACAGGGTACTGTTGGCAGTTTTACTTCCTATTTTTCTTTCTCCTTTGTTTTCGGAGCCACAGCCCGATTCGGTCAGGGAGACGCCACCGTGAAATGAAGGGGCGTGCTGTGTGTCCATCGCCTCGCCTCTCCTTACCTCTCTCAGTCGTTTCTCGTGCTTGTTGTTTTGATATAGGCCGATTTGAGAGCGTCAGCTCTCGCGTCAGCCGAGCAAAGTCGAGACAAGTCGAGACACACTACAGGCTGGTCTGCAGCGAGTAACAGGGAGGAAAACAAAACATTAATTTCAAGGCGCGTGGCAAAAGTACCCATACGCGAAATTAAAAGCCTGCTGCGGTGGCCGGGAATCGAACCCGGATCAACTGCTTGGAAGGCAACTATGCTGACCATTACACCACCACCGCACAAGGGAGCGCCCCGGCGCCGCACTGTGTCGGCTTCCCGCCTGTCGGCAGCGGCCGAAGGTGATGGTACCTGGCAGGCGCATTTCGAGGTAGGCTAGGGGAGCACATCCAGACGCATTCGGACAGCATATCCGCGCACATTTCGCATCCTTTGGCAAGAGTCGGCTCTGGCGACGCAAGAGTACGCAGAGGACGGCGTTCTGGCGGCGATTTTAAGCAGTACAGTGCAGGGTTCAGCGTCTGCAGCATCTTCTCGGCAGAATGCTATGGCGCTTGACGACAGTCCCACTTTCCCTTAAGACAACTGCTCGGGAAGCAGCTTGAAGTTGATACCGACCGGAGCATCGGTGGTTCAGTGGTAGAATGCTCGCCTGCCACGCGGGCGGCCCGGGTTCGATTCCCGGCCGATGCATCATTTTGCTTTTCCCGCGGTAATGCTGCCGTGTGGCTTGCGCGCTTGACATGCACGATCCACAAGAATGTATAGCTGGATTCCCTTGAGAAGAACCGAGAACGCAGCACTGGCGGGTCCCCACTGGGACGCTCGCATCATGTTCTATAGACTAGCGTCGGCCTGGCCTCACAAGTTGCTGTGTCCAGGTGCCTCCGAGGCACTGAACTTTAACGACAAGGAGTGCTGCCTATCGTTGCAAAAGCTGCAGCAACACCGCAATCAACTGGGCCGGCAATGCACGTGTAGCAAACAGAACACGTTATCCAGGAAGTACAGTGTCTTCACGTCTAACATTCGGTGTGATACTTACCCAGTTTCCAGGACAAACGGTTCACCGGTGCCTCGGTAGCGCAGTAGGCAGCGCGTAGGTCTCATAATCTTAAGGTCGTGAGTTCGATCCTCACCCGGGGCATTTAATTTTCTGTGACTGATGGTGGTGCTGTTGCTGGGGCCCCAACTTATTTCTTGTTTGTTATCCACAACGCTTCAGCGGGAAAATGTTTACTTCCTGTTATTGCTACTTACAGCTTCCCTTTTCCTCTTCTCCCAGCAGAGCATGAAGCCAAAAGCATTGCTCTGAGACGTTTGAGGTGCGCGCCTTGCCAGTCAGCATGCGCAAAGATGCTCGCAAAGAGAGATGGGCGCGGACGCGGGACTCGGCACGAAATGCGCCAAGGGACCGTCCGAACCGTCGAAGAAACGCACAGATCCGGTGTGGTCTAGTGGCTAGGATACCTGGCTTTCACCCAGGAGGCCCGGGTTCGATTCCCGGTACCGGAACGGAATTTTTTCCACACTACTCGTGACAAGTTTGAGCTGTCCGAGCTGCCGTTTCCCGTCCTGCTCGCAATATAGCTACTGTTTCGTGACAGTCAGCAGAATATAGACGAGGGAAGCAGACACACGACGGCCATAGAAATGGTGTATGGCTTCATGCCACACGGTTCCAGTGTAGGCCTGAGCAACTGCATCTGTCGAGGCCCGTTAGCTCAGTTGGTTAGAGCGTCGTGCTAATAACGCGAAGGTCGTGGGTTCGATCCCCCCACGGGCCACTACGCATTTACTACTACGAAAAGGCAGCGCCTATTTCAGCTGGCGAGTGTGATGACCACCCTGCGTGGAAGTTGACAGAGGTTCCGAACCCGACCTGTCGGGAAGCGCTACAGCATTCACTCGCCAATGGCCATAGTGTGCTCGATACACTGGTTCTCAACCGATAAAGAGAAAATGAGAGGAAATGTCCGATTGCCGATGCGTAACAACTTTGGCCCTTGTCAGTACTTGGGCGGGTAAGTGCATCGGAACACAGGGTACTGTTGGCAGTTTTACTTCCTATTTTTCTTTCTCCTTTGTTTTCGGAGCCACAGCCCGATTCGGTCAGGGAGACGCCACCGTGAAATGAAGGGGCGTGCTGTGTGTCCATCGCCTCGCCTCTCCTTACCTCTCTCAGTCGTTTCTCGTGCTTGTTGTTTTGATATAGGCCGATTTGAGAGCGTCAGCTCTCGCGTCAGCCGAGCAAAGTCGAGACAAGTCGAGACACACTACAGGCTGGTCTGCAGCGAGTAACAGGGAGGAAAACAAAACATTAATTTCAAGGCGCGTGGCAAAAGTACCCATACGCGAAATTAAAAGCCTGCTGCGGTGGCCGGGAATCGAACCCGGATCAACTGCTTGGAAGGCAACTATGCTGACCATTACACCACCACCGCACAAGGGAGCGCCCCGGCGCCGCACTGTGTCGGCTTCCCGCCTGTCGGCAGCGGCCGAAGGTGATGGTACCTGGCAGGCGCATTTCGAGGTAGGCTAGGGGAGCACATCCAGACGCATTCGGACAGCATATCCGCGCACATTTCGCATCCTTTGGCAAGAGTCGGCTCTGGCGACGCAAGAGTACGCAGAGGACGGCGTTCTGGCGGCGATTTTAAGCAGTACAGTGCAGGGTTCAGCGTCTGCAGCATCTTCTCGGCAGAATGCTATGGCGCTTGACGACAGTCCCACTTTCCCTTAAGACAACTGCTCGGGAAGCAGCTTGAAGTTGATACCGACCGGAGCATCGGTGGTTCAGTGGTAGAATGCTCGCCTGCCACGCGGGCGGCCCGGGTTCGATTCCCGGCCGATGCATCATTTTGCTTTTCCCGCGGTAATGCTGCCGTGTGGCTTGCGCGCTTGACATGCACGATCCACAAGAATGTATAGCTGGATTCCCTTGAGAAGAACCGAGAACGCAGCACTGGCGGGTCCCCACTGGGACGCTCGCATCATGTTCTATAGACTAGCGTCGGCCTGGCCTCACAAGTTGCTGTGTCCAGGTGCCTCCGAGGCACTGAACTTTAACGACAAGGAGTGCTGCCTATCGTTGCAAAAGCTGCAGCAACACCGCAATCAACTGGGCCGGCAATGCACGTGTAGCAAACAGAACACGTTATCCAGGAAGTACAGTGTCTTCACGTCTAACATTCGGTGTGATACTTACCCAGTTTCCAGGACAAACGGTTCACCGGTGCCTCGGTAGCGCAGTAGGCAGCGCGTAAGTCTCATAATCTTAAGGTCGTGAGTTCGATCCTCACCCGGGGCATTTAATTTTCTGTGACTGATGGTGGTGCTGTTGCTGGGGCCCCAACTTATTTCTTGTTTGTTATCCACAACGCTTCAGCGGGAAAATGTTTACTTCCTGTTATTGCTACTTACAGCTTCCCTTTTCCTCTTCTCCCAGCAGAGCATGAAGCCAAAAGCATTGCTCTGAGACGTTTGAGGTGCGCGCCTTGCCAGTCAGCATGCGCAAAGATGCTCGCAAAGAGAGATGGGCGCGGACGCGGGACTCGGCACGAAATGCGCCAAGGGACCGTCCGAACCGTCGAAGAAACGCACAGATCCGGTGTGGTCTAGTGGCTAGGATACCTGGCTTTCACCCAGGAGGCCCGGGTTCGATTCCCGGTACCGGAACGGAATTTTTTCCACACTACTCGTGACAAGTTTGAGCTGTCCGAGCTGCCGTTTCCCGTCCTGCTCGCAATATAGCTACTGTTTCGTGACAGTCAGCAGAATATAGACGAGGGAAGCAGACACACGACGGCCATAGAAATGGTGTATGGCTTCATGCCACACGGTTCCAGTGTAGGCCTGAGCAACTGCATCTGTCGAGGCCCGTTAGCTCAGTTGGTTAGAGCGTCGTGCTAATAACGCGAAGGTCGTGGGTTCGATCCCCCCACGGGCCACTACGCATTTACTACTACGAAAAGGCAGCGCCTATTTCAGCTGGCGAGTGTGATGACCACCCTGCGTGGAAGTTGACAGAGGTTCCGAACCCGACCTGTCGGGAAGCGCTACAGCATTCACTCGCCAATGGCCATAGTGTGCTCGATACACTGGTTCTCAACCGATAAAGAGAAAATGAGAGGAAATGTCCGATTGCCGATGCGTAACAACTTTGGCCCTTGTCAGTACTTGGGCGGGTAAGTGCATCGGAACACAGGGTACTGTTGGCAGTTTTACTTCCTATTTTTCTTTCTCCTTTGTTTTCGGAGCCACAGCCCGATTCGGTCAGGGAGACGCCACCGTGAAATGAAGGGGCGTGCTGTGTGTCCATCGCCTCGCCTCTCCTTACCTCTCTCAGTCGTTTCTCGTGCTTGTTGTTTTGATATAGGCCGATTTGAGAGCGTCAGCTCTCGCGTCAGCCGAGCAAAGTCGAGACAAGTCGAGACACACTACAGGCTGGTCTGCAGCGAGTAACAGGGAGGAAAACAAAACATTAATTTCAAGGCGCGTGGCAAAAGTACCCATACGCGAAATTAAAAGCCTGCTGCGGTGGCCGGGAATCGAACCCGGATCAACTGCTTGGAAGGCAACTATGCTGACCATTACACCACCACCGCACAAGGGAGCGCCCCGGCGCCGCACTGTGTCGGCTTCCCGCCTGTCGGCAGCGGCCGAAGGTGATGGTACCTGGCAGGCGCATTTCGAGGTAGGCTAGGGGAGCACATCCAGACGCATTCGGACAGCATATCCGCGCACATTTCGCATCCTTTGGCAAGAGTCGGCTCTGGCGACGCAAGAGTACGCAGAGGACGGCGTTCTGGCGGCGATTTTAAGCAGTACAGTGCAGGGTTCAGCGTCTGCAGCATCTTCTCGGCAGAATGCTATGGCGCTTGACGACAGTCCCACTTTCCCTTAAGACAACTGCTCGGGAAGCAGCTTGAAGTTGATACCGACCGGAGCATCGGTGGTTCAGTGGTAGAATGCTCGCCTGCCACGCGGGCGGCCCGGGTTCGATTCCCGGCCGATGCATCATTTTGCTTTTCCCGCGGTAATGCTGCCGTGTGGCTTGCGCGCTTGACATGCACGATCCACAAGAATGTATAGCTGGATTCCCTTGAGAAGAACCGAGAACGCAGCACTGGCGGGTCCCCACTGGGACGCTCGCATCATGTTCTATAGACTAGCGTCGGCCTGGCCTCACAAGTTGCTGTGTCCAGGTGCCTCCGAGGCACTGAACTTTAACGACAAGGAGTGCTGCCTATCGTTGCAAAAGCTGCAGCAACACCGCAATCAACTGGGCCGGCAATGCACGTGTAGCAAACAGAACACGTTATCCAGGAAGTACAGTGTCTTCACGTCTAACATTCGGTATGATACTTACCCAGTTTCCAGGACAAACGGTTCACCGGTGCCTCGGTAGCGCAGTAGGCAGCGCGTAAGTCTCATAATCTTAAGGTCGTGAGTTCGATCCTCACCCGGGGCATTTAATTTTCTGTGACTGATGGTGGTGCTGTTGCTGGGGCCCCAACTTATTTCTTGTTTGTTATCCACAACGCTTCAGCGGGAAAATGTTTACTTCCTGTTATTGCTACTTACAGCTTCCCTTTTCCTCTTCTCCCAGCAGAGCATGAAGCCAAAAGCATTGCTCTGAGACGTTTGAGGTGCGCGCCTTGCCAGTCAGCATGCGCAAAGATGCTCGCAAAGAGAGATGGGCGCGGACGCGGGACTCGGCACGAAATGCGCCAAGGGACCGTCCGAACCGTCGAAGAAACGCACAGATCCGGTGTGGTCTAGTGGCTAGGATACCTGGCTTTCACCCAGGAGGCCCGGGTTCGATTCCCGGTACCGGAACGGAATTTTTTCCACACTACTCGTGACAAGTTTGAGCTGTCCGAGCTGCCGTTTCCCGTCCTGCTCGCAATATAGCTACTGTTTCGTGACAGTCAGCAGAATATAGACGAGGGAAGCAGACACACGACGGCCATAGAAATGGTGTATGGCTTCATGCCACACGGTTCCAGTGTAGGCCTGAGCAACTGCATCTGTCGAGGCCCGTTAGCTCAGTTGGTTAGAGCGTCGTGCTAATAACGCGAAGGTCGTGGGTTCGATCCCCCCACGGGCCACTACGCATTTACTACTACGAAAAGGCAGCGCCTATTTCAGCTGGCGAGTGTGATGACCACCCTGCGTGGAAGTTGACAGAGGTTCCGAACCCGACCTGTCGGGAAGCGCTACAGCATTCACTCGCCAATGGCCATAGTGTGCTCGATACACTGGTTCTCAACCGATAAAGAGAAAATGAGAGGAAATGTCCGATTGCCGATGCGTAACAACTTTGGCCCTTGTCAGTACTTGGGCGGGTAAGTGCATCGGAACACAGGGTACTGTTGGCAGTTTTACTTCCTATTTTTCTTTCTCCTTTGTTTTCGGAGCCACAGCCCGATTCGGTCAGGGAGACGCCACCGTGAAATGAAGGGGCGTGCTGTGTGTCCATCGCCTCGCCTCTCCTTACCTCTCTCAGTCGTTTCTCGTGCTTGTTGTTTTGATATAGGCCGATTTGAGAGCGTCAGCTCTCGCGTCAGCCGAGCAAAGTCGAGACAAGTCGAGACACACTACAGGCTGGTCTGCAGCGAGTAACAGGGAGGAAAACAAAACATTAATTTCAAGGCGCGTGGCAAAAGTACCCATACGCGAAATTAAAAGCCTGCTGCGGTGGCCGGGAATCGAACCCGGATCAACTGCTTGGAAGGCAACTATGCTGACCATTACACCACCACCGCACAAGGGAGCGCCCCGGCGCCGCACTGTGTGGGCTTCCCGCCTGTCGGCAGCGGCCGAAGGTGATGGTACCTGGCAGGCGCATTTCGAGGTAGGCTAGGGGAGCACATCCAGACGCATTCGGACAGCATATCCGCGCACATTTCGCATCCTTTGGCAAGAGTCGGCTCTGGCGACGCAAGAGTACGCAGAGGACGGCGTTCTGGCGGCGATTTTAAGCAGTACAGTGCAGGGTTCAGCGTCTGCAGCATCTTCTCGGCAGAATGCTATGGCGCTTGACGACAGTCCCACTTTCCCTTAAGACAACTGCTCGGGAAGCAGCTTGAAGTTGATACCGACCGGAGCATCGGTGGTTCAGTGGTAGAATGCTCGCCTGCCACGCGGGCGGCCCGGGTTCGATTCCCGGCCGATGCATCATTTTGCTTTTCCCGCGGTAATGCTGCCGTGTGGCTTGCGCGCTTGACATGCACGATCCACAAGAATGTATAGCTGGATTCCCTTGAGAAGAACCGAGAACGCAGCACTGGCGGGTCCCCACTGGGACGCTCGCATCATGTTCTATAGACTAGCGTCGGCCTGGCCTCACAAGTTGCTGTGTCCAGGTGCCTCCGAGGCACTGAACTTTAACGACAAGGAGTGCTGCCTATCGTTGCAAAAGCTGCAGCAACACCGCAATCAACTGGGCCGGCAATGCACGTGTAGCAAACAGAACACGTTATCCAGGAAGTACAGTGTCTTCACGTCTAACATTCGGTATGATACTTACCCAGTTTCCAGGACAAACGGTTCACCGGTGCCTCGGTAGCGCAGTAGGCAGCGCGTAAGTCTCATAATCTTAAGGTCGTGAGTTCGATCCTCACCCGGGGCATTTAATTTTCTGTGACTGATGGTGGTGCTGTTGCTGGGGCCCCAACTTATTTCTTGTTTGTTATCCACAACGCTTCAGCGGGAAAATGTTTACTTCCTGTTATTGCTACTTACAGCTTCCCTTTTCCTCTTCTCCCAGCAGAGCATGAAGCCAAAAGCATTGCTCTGAGACGTTTGAGGTGCGCGCCTTGCCAGTCAGCATGCGCAAAGATGCTCGCAAAGAGAGATGGGCGCGGACGCGGGACTCGGCACGAAATGCGCCAAGGGACCGTCCGAACCGTCGAAGAAACGCACAGATCCGGTGTGGTCTAGTGGCTAGGATACCTGGCTTTCACCCAGGAGGCCCGGGTTCGATTCCCGGTACCGGAACGGAATTTTTTCCACACTACTCGTGACAAGTTTGAGCTGTCCGAGCTGCCGTTTCCCGTCCTGCTCGCAATATAGCTACTGTTTCGTGACAGTCAGCAGAATATAGACGAGGGAAGCAGACACACGACGGCCATAGAAATGGTGTATGGCTTCATGCCACACGGTTCCAGTGTAGGCCTGAGCAACTGCATCTGTCGAGGCCCGTTAGCTCAGTTGGTTAGAGCGTCGTGCTAATAACGCGAAGGTCGTGGGTTCGATCCCCCCACGGGCCACTACGCATTTACTACTACGAAAAGGCAGCGCCTATTTCAGCTGGCGAGTGTGATGACCACCCTGCGTGGAAGTTGACAGAGGTTCCGAACCCGACCTGTCGGGAAGCGCTACAGCATTCACTCGCCAATGGCCATAGTGTGCTCGATACACTGGTTCTCAACCGATAAAGAGAAAATGAGAGGAAATGTCCGATTGCCGATGCGTAACAACTTTGGCCCTTGTCAGTACTTGGGCGGGTAAGTGCATCGGAACACAGGGTACTGTTGGCAGTTTTACTTCCTATTTTTCTTTCTCCTTTGTTTTCGGAGCCACAGCCCGATTCGGTCAGGGAGACGCCACCGTGAAATGAAGGGGCGTGCTGTGTGTCCATCGCCTCGCCTCTCCTTACCTCTCTCAGTCGTTTCTCGTGCTTGTTGTTTTGATATAGGCCGATTTGAGAGCGTCAGCTCTCGCGTCAGCCGAGCAAAGTCGAGACAAGTCGAGACACACTACAGGCTGGTCTGCAGCGAGTAACAGGGAGGAAAACAAAACATTAATTTCAAGGCGCGTGGCAAAAGTACCCATACGCGAAATTAAAAGCCTGCTGCGGTGGCCGGGAATCGAACCCGGATCAACTGCTTGGAAGGCAACTATGCTGACCATTACACCACCACCGCACAAGGGAGCGCCCCGGCGCCGCACTGTGTCGGCTTCCCGCCTGTCGGCAGCGGCCGAAGGTGATGGTACCTGGCAGGCGCATTTCGAGGTAGGCTAGGGGAGCACATCCAGACGCATTCGGACAGCATATCCGCGCACATTTCGCATCCTTTGGCAAGAGTCGGCTCTGGCGACGCAAGAGTACGCAGAGGACGGCGTTCTGGCGGCGATTTTAAGCAGTACAGTGCAGGGTTCAGCGTCTGCAGCATCTTCTCGGCAGAATGCTATGGCGCTTGACGACAGTCCCACTTTCCCTTAAGACAACTGCTCGGGAAGCAGCTTGAAGTTGATACCGACCGGAGCATCGGTGGTTCAGTGGTAGAATGCTCGCCTGCCACGCGGGCGGCCCGGGTTCGATTCCCGGCCGATGCATCATTTTGCTTTTCCCGCGGTAATGCTGCCGTGTGGCTTGCGCGCTTGACATGCACGATCCACAAGAATGTATAGCTGGATTCCCTTGAGAAGAACCGAGAACGCAGCACTGGCGGGTCCCCACTGGGACGCTCGCATCATGTTCTATAGACTAGCGTCGGCCTGGCCTCACAAGTTGCTGTGTCCAGGTGCCTCCGAGGCACTGAACTTTAACGACAAGGAGTGCTGCCTATCGTTGCAAAAGCTGCAGCAACACCGCAATCAACTGGGCCGGCAATGCACGTGTAGCAAACAGAACACGTTATCCAGGAAGTACAGTGTCTTCACGTCTAACATTCGGTATGATACTTACCCAGTTTCCAGGACAAACGGTTCACCGGTGCCTCGGTAGCGCAGTAGGCAGCGCGTAAGTCTCATAATCTTAAGGTCGTGAGTTCGATCCTCACCCGGGGCATTTAATTTTCTGTGACTGATGGTGGTGCTGTTGCTGGGGCCCCAACTTATTTCTTGTTTGTTATCCACAACGCTTCAGCGGGAAAATGTTTACTTCCTGTTATTGCTACTTACAGCTTCCCTTTTCCTCTTCTCCCAGCAGAGCATGAAGCCAAAAGCATTGCTCTGAGACGTTTGAGGTGCGCGCCTTGCCAGTCAGCATGCGCAAAGATGCTCGCAAAGAGAGATGGGCGCGGACGCGGGACTCGGCACGAAATGCGCCAAGGGACCGTCCGAACCGTCGAAGAAACGCACAGATCCGGTGTGGTCTAGTGGCTAGGATACCTGGCTTTCACCCAGGAGGCCCGGGTTCGATTCCCGGTACCGGAACGGAATTTTTTCCACACTACTCGTGACAAGTTTGAGCTGTCCGAGCTGCCGTTTCCCGTCCTGCTCGCAATATAGCTACTGTTTCGTGACAGTCAGCAGAATATAGACGAGGGAAGCAGACACACGACGGCCATAGAAATGGTGTATGGCTTCATGCCACACGGTTCCAGTGTAGGCCTGAGCAACTGCATCTGTCGAGACCCGTTAGCTCAGTTGGTTAGAGCGTCGTGCTAATAACGCGAAGGTCGTGGGTTCGATCCCCCCACGGGCCACTACGCATTTACTACTACGAAAAGGCAGCGCCTATTTCAGCTGGCGAGTGTGATGACCACCCTGCGTGGAAGTTGACAGAGGTTCCGAACCCGACCTGTCGGGAAGCGCTACAGCATTCACTCGCCAATGGCCATAGTGTGCTCGATACACTGGTTCTCAACCGATAAAGAGAAAATGAGAGGAAATGTCCGATTGCCGATGCGTAACAACTTTGGCCCTTGTCAGTACTTGGGCGGGTAAGTGCATCGGAACACAGGGTACTGTTGGCAGTTTTACTTCCTATTTTTCTTTCTCCTTTGTTTTCGGAGCCACAGCCCGATTCGGTCAGGGAGACGCCACCGTGAAATGAAGGGGCGTGCTGTGTGTCCATCGCCTCGCCTCTCCTTACCTCTCTCAGTCGTTTCTCGTGCTTGTTGTTTTGATATAGGCCGATTTGAGAGCGTCAGCTCTCGCGTCAGCCGAGCAAAGTCGAGACAAGTCGAGACACACTACAGGCTGGTCTGCAGCGAGTAACAGGGAGGAAAACAAAACATTAATTTCAAGGCGCGTGGCAAAAGTACCCATACGCGAAATTAAAAGCCTGCTGCGGTGGCCGGGAATCGAACCCGGATCAACTGCTTGGAAGGCAACTATGCTGACCATTACACCACCACCGCACAAGGGAGCGCCCCGGCGCCGCACTGTGTCGGCTTCCCGCCTGTCGGCAGCGGCCGAAGGTGATGGTACCTGGCAGGCGCATTTCGAGGTAGGCTAGGGGAGCACATCCAGACGCATTCGGACAGCATATCCGCGCACATTTCGCATCCTTTGGCAAGAGTCGGCTCTGGCGACGCAAGAGTACGCAGAGGACGGCGTTCTGGCGGCGATTTTAAGCAGTACAGTGCAGGGTTCAGCGTCTGCAGCATCTTCTCGGCAGAATGCTATGGCGCTTGACGACAGTCCCACTTTCCCTTAAGACAACTGCTCGGGAAGCAGCTTGAAGTTGATACCGACCGGAGCATCGGTGGTTCAGTGGTAGAATGCTCGCCTGCCACGCGGGCGGCCCGGGTTCGATTCCCGGCCGATGCATCATTTTGCTTTTCCCGCGGTAATGCTGCCGTGTGGCTTGCGCGCTTGACATGCACGATCCACAAGAATGTATAGCTGGATTCCCTTGAGAAGAACCGAGAACGCAGCACTGGCGGGTCCCCACTGGGACGCTCGCATCATGTTCTATAGACTAGCGTCGGCCTGGCCTCACAAGTTGCTGTGTCCAGGTGCCTCCGAGGCACTGAACTTTAACGACAAGGAGTGCTGCCTATCGTTGCAAAAGCTGCAGCAACACCGCAATCAACTGGGCCGGCAATGCACGTGTAGCAAACAGAACACGTTATCCAGGAAGTACAGTGTCTTCACGTCTAACATTCGGTATGATACTTACCCAGTTTCCAGGACAAACGGTTCACCGGTGCCTCGGTAGCGCAGTAGGCAGCGCGTAAGTCTCATAATCTTAAGGTCGTGAGTTCGATCCTCACCCGGGGCATTTAATTTTCTGTGACTGATGGTGGTGCTGTTGCTGGGGCCCCAACTTATTTCTTGTTTGTTATCCACAACGCTTCAGCGGGAAAATGTTTACTTCCTGTTATTGCTACTTACAGCTTCCCTTTTCCTCTTCTCCCAGCAGAGCATGAAGCCAAAAGCATTGCTCTGAGACGTTTGAGGTGCGCGCCTTGCCAGTCAGCATGCGCAAAGATGCTCGCAAAGAGAGATGGGCGCGGACGCGGGACTCGGCACGAAATGCGCCAAGGGACCGTCCGAACCGTCGAAGAAACGCACAGATCCGGTGTGGTCTAGTGGCTAGGATACCTGGCTTTCACCCAGGAGGCCCGGGTTCGATTCCCGGTACCGGAACGGAATTTTTTCCACACTACTCGTGACAAGTTTGAGCTGTCCGAGCTGCCGTTTCCCGTCCTGCTCGCAATATAGCTACTGTTTCGTGACAGTCAGCAGAATATAGACGAGGGAAGCAGACACACGACGGCCATAGAAATGGTGTATGGCTTCATGCCACACGGTTCCAGTGTAGGCCTGAGCAACTGCATCTGTCGAGGCCCGTTAGCTCAGTTGGTTAGAGCGTCGTGCTAATAACGCGAAGGTCGTGGGTTCGATCCCCCCACGGGCCACTACGCATTTACTACTACGAAAAGGCAGCGCCTATTTCAGCTGGCGAGTGTGATGACCACCCTGCGTGGAAGTTGACAGAGGTTCCGAACCCGACCTGTCGGGAAGCGCTACAGCATTCACTCGCCAATGGCCATAGTGTGCTCGATACACTGGTTCTCAACCGATAAAGAGAAAATGAGAGGAAATGTCCGATTGCCGATGCGTAACAACTTTGGCCCTTGTCAGTACTTGGGCGGGTAAGTGCATCGGAACACAGGGTACTGTTGGCAGTTTTACTTCCTATTTTTCTTTCTCCTTTGTTTTCGGAGCCACAGCCCGATTCGGTCAGGGAGACGCCACCGTGAAATGAAGGGGCGTGCTGTGTGTCCATCGCCTCGCCTCTCCTTACCTCTCTCAGTCGTTTCTCGTGCTTGTTGTTTTGATATAGGCCGATTTGAGAGCGTCAGCTCTCGCGTCAGCCGAGCAAAGTCGAGACAAGTCGAGACACACTACAGGCTGGTCTGCAGCGAGTAACAGGGAGGAAAACAAAACATTAATTTCAAGGCGCGTGGCAAAAGTACCCATACGCGAAATTAAAAGCCTGCTGCGGTGGCCGGGAATCGAACCCGGATCAACTGCTTGGAAGGCAACTATGCTGACCATTACACCACCACCGCACAAGGGAGCGCCCCGGCGCCGCACTGTGTCGGCTTCCCGCCTGTCGGCAGCGGCCGAAGGTGATGGTACCTGGCAGGCGCATTTCGAGGTAGGCTAGGGGAGCACATCCAGACGCATTCGGACAGCATATCCGCGCACATTTCGCATCCTTTGGCAAGAGTCGGCTCTGGCGACGCAAGAGTACGCAGAGGACGGCGTTCTGGCGGCGATTTTAAGCAGTACAGTGCAGGGTTCAGCGTCTGCAGCATCTTCTCGGCAGAATGCTATGGCGCTTGACGACAGTCCCACTTTCCCTTAAGACAACTGCTCGGGAAGCAGCTTGAAGTTGATACCGACCGGAGCATCGGTGGTTCAGTGGTAGAATGCTCGCCTGCCACGCGGGCGGCCCGGGTTCGATTCCCGGCCGATGCATCATTTTGCTTTTCCCGCGGTAATGCTGCCGTGTGGCTTGCGCGCTTGACATGCACGATCCACAAGAATGTATAGCTGGATTCCCTTGAGAAGAACCGAGAACGCAGCACTGGCGGGTCCCCACTGGGACGCTCGCATCATGTTCTATAGACTAGCGTCGGCCTGGCCTCACAAGTTGCTGTGTCCAGGTGCCTCCGAGGCACTGAACTTTAACGACAAGGAGTGCTGCCTATCGTTGCAAAAGCTGCAGCAACACCGCAATCAACTGGGCCGGCAATGCACGTGTAGCAAACAGAACACGTTATCCAGGAAGTACAGTGTCTTCACGTCTAACATTCGGTATGATACTTACCCAGTTTCCAGGACAAACGGTTCACCGGTGCCTCGGTAGCGCAGTAGGCAGCGCGTAAGTCTCATAATCTTAAGGTCGTGAGTTCGATCCTCACCCGGGGCATTTAATTTTCTGTGACTGATGGTGGTGCTGTTGCTGGGGCCCCAACTTATTTCTTGTTTGTTATCCACAACGCTTCAGCGGGAAAATGTTTACTTCCTGTTATTGCTACTTACAGCTTCCCTTTTCCTCTTCTCCCAGCAGAGCATGAAGCCAAAAGCATTGCTCTGAGACGTTTGAGGTGCGCGCCTTGCCAGTCAGCATGCGCAAAGATGCTCGCAAAGAGAGATGGGCGCGGACGCGGGACTCGGCACGAAATGCGCCAAGGGACCGTCCGAACCGTCGAAGAAACGCACAGATCCGGTGTGGTCTAGTGGCTAGGATACCTGGCTTTCACCCAGGAGGCCCGGGTTCGATTCCCGGTACCGGAACGGAATTTTTTCCACACTACTCGTGACAAGTTTGAGCTGTCCGAGCTGCCGTTTCCCGTCCTGCTCGCAATATAGCTACTGTTTCGTGACAGTCAGCAGAATATAGACGAGGGAAGCAGACACACGACGGCCATAGAAATGGTGTATGGCTTCATGCCACACGGTTCCAGTGTAGGCCTGAGCAACTGCATCTGTCGAGGCCCGTTAGCTCAGTTGGTTAGAGCGTCGTGCTAATAACGCGAAGGTCGTGGGTTCGATCCCCCCACGGGCCACTACGCATTTACTACTACGAAAAGGCAGCGCCTATTTCAGCTGGCGAGTGTGATGACCACCCTGCGTGGAAGTTGACAGAGGTTCCGAACCCGACCTGTCGGGAAGCGCTACAGCATTCACTCGCCAATGGCCATAGTGTGCTCGATACACTGGTTCTCAACCGATAAAGAGAAAATGAGAGGAAATGTCCGATTGCCGATGCGTAACAACTTTGGCCCTTGTCAGTACTTGGGCGGGTAAGTGCATCGGAACACAGGGTACTGTTGGCAGTTTTACTTCCTATTTTTCTTTCTCCTTTGTTTTCGGAGCCACAGCCCGATTCGGTCAGGGAGACGCCACCGTGAAATGAAGGGGCGTGCTGTGTGTCCATCGCCTCGCCTCTCCTTACCTCTCTCAGTCGTTTCTCGTGCTTGTTGTTTTGATATAGGCCGATTTGAGAGCGTCAGCTCTCGCGTCAGCCGAGCAAAGTCGAGACAAGTCGAGACACACTACAGGCTGGTCTGCAGCGAGTAACAGGGAGGAAAACAAAACATTAATTTCAAGGCGCGTGGCAAAAGTACCCATACGCGAAATTAAAAGCCTGCTGCGGTGGCCGGGAATCGAACCCGGATCAACTGCTTGGAAGGCAACTATGCTGACCATTACACCACCACCGCACAAGGGAGCGCCCCGGCGCCGCACTGTGTCGGCTTCCCGCCTGTCGGCAGCGGCCGAAGGTGATGGTACCTGGCAGGCGCATTTCGAGGTAGGCTAGGGGAGCACATCCAGACGCATTCGGACAGCATATCCGCGCACATTTCGCATCCTTTGGCAAGAGTCGGCTCTGGCGACGCAAGAGTACGCAGAGGACGGCGTTCTGGCGGCGATTTTAAGCAGTACAGTGCAGGGTTCAGCGTCTGCAGCATCTTCTCGGCAGAATGCTATGGCGCTTGACGACAGTCCCACTTTCCCTTAAGACAACTGCTCGGGAAGCAGCTTGAAGTTGATACCGACCGGAGCATCGGTGGTTAAGTGGTAGAATGCTCGCCTGCCACGCGGGCGGCCCGGGTTCGATTCCCGGCCGATGCATCATTTTGCTTTTCCCGCGGTAATGCTGCCGTGTGGCTTGCGCGCTTGACATGCACGATCCACAAGAATGTATAGCTGGATTCCCTTGAGAAGAACCGAGAACGCAGCACTGGCGGGTCCCCACTGGGACGCTCGCATCATGTTCTATAGACTAGCGTCGGCCTGGCCTCACAAGTTGCTGTGTCCAGGTGCCTCCGAGGCACTGAACTTTAACGACAAGGAGTGCTGCCTATCGTTGCAAAAGCTGCAGCAACACCGCAATCAACTGGGCCGGCAATGCACGTGTAGCAAACAGAACACGTTATCCAGGAAGTACAGTGTCTTCACGTCTAACATTCGGTATGATACTTACCCAGTTTCCAGGACAAACGGTTCACCGGTGCCTCGGTAGCGCAGTAGGCAGCGCGTAAGTCTCATAATCTTAAGGTCGTGAGTTCGATCCTCACCCGGGGCATTTAATTTTCTGTGACTGATGGTGGTGCTGTTGCTGGGGCCCCAACTTATTTCTTGTTTGTTATCCACAACGCTTCAGCGGGAAAATGTTTACTTCCTGTTATTGCTACTTACAGCTTCCCTTTTCCTCTTCTCCCAGCAGAGCATGAAGCCAAAAGCATTGCTCTGAGACGTTTGAGGTGCGCGCCTTGCCAGTCAGCATGCGCAAAGATGCTCGCAAAGAGAGATGGGCGCGGACGCGGGACTCGGCACGAAATGCGCCAAGGGACCGTCCGAACCGTCGAAGAAACGCACAGATCCGGTGTGGTCTAGTGGCTAGGATACCTGGCTTTCACCCAGGAGGCCCGGGTTCGATTCCCGGTACCGGAACGGAATTTTTTCCACACTACTCGTGACAAGTTTGAGCTGTCCGAGCTGCCGTTTCCCGTCCTGCTCGCAATATAGCTACTGTTTCGTGACAGTCAGCAGAATATAGACGAGGGAAGCAGACACACGACGGCCATAGAAATGGTGTATGGCTTCATGCCACACGGTTCCAGTGTAGGCCTGAGCAACTGCATCTGTCGAGGCCCGTTAGCTCAGTTGGTTAGAGCGTCGTGCTAATAACGCGAAGGTCGTGGGTTCGATCCCCCCACGGGCCACTACGCATTTACTACTACGAAAAGGCAGCGCCTATTTCAGCTGGCGAGTGTGATGACCACCCTGCGTGGAAGTTGACAGAGGTTCCGAACCCGACCTGTCGGGAAGCGCTACAGCATTCACTCGCCAATGGCCATAGTGTGCTCGATACACTGGTTCTCAACCGATAAAGAGAAAATGAGAGGAAATGTCCGATTGCCGATGCGTAACAACTTTGGCCCTTGTCAGTACTTGGGCGGGTAAGTGCATCGGAACACAGGGTACTGTTGGCAGTTTTACTTCCTATTTTTCTTTCTCCTTTGTTTTCGGAGCCACAGCCCGATTCGGTCAGGGAGACGCCACCGTGAAATGAAGGGGCGTGCTGTGTGTCCATCGCCTCGCCTCTCCTTACCTCTCTCAGTCGTTTCTCGTGCTTGTTGTTTTGATATAGGCCGATTTGAGAGCGTCAGCTCTCGCGTCAGCCGAGCAAAGTCGAGACAAGTCGAGACACACTACAGGCTGGTCTGCAGCGAGTAACAGGGAGGAAAACAAAACATTAATTTCAAGGCGCGTGGCAAAAGTACCCATACGCGAAATTAAAAGCCTGCTGCGGTGGCCGGGAATCGAACCCGGATCAACTGCTTGGAAGGCAACTATGCTGACCATTACACCACCACCGCACAAGGGAGCGCCCCGGCGCCGCACTGTGTCGGCTTCCCGCCTGTCGGCAGCGGCCGAAGGTGATGGTACCTGGCAGGCGCATTTCGAGGTAGGCTAGGGGAGCACATCCAGACGCATTCGGACAGCATATCCGCGCACATTTCGCATCCTTTGGCAAGAGTCGGCTCTGGCGACGCAAGAGTACGCAGAGGACGGCGTTCTGGCGGCGATTTTAAGCAGTACAGTGCAGGGTTCAGCGTCTGCAGCATCTTCTCGGCAGAATGCTATGGCGCTTGACGACAGTCCCACTTTCCCTTAAGACAACTGCTCGGGAAGCAGCTTGAAGTTGATACCGACCGGAGCATCGGTGGTTCAGTGGTAGAATGCTCGCCTGCCACGCGGGCGGCCCGGGTTCGATTCCCGGCCGATGCATCATTTTGCTTTTCCCGCGGTAATGCTGCCGTGTGGCTTGCGCGCTTGACATGCACGATCCACAAGAATGTATAGCTGGATTCCCTTGAGAAGAACCGAGAACGCAGCACTGGCGGGTCCCCACTGGGACGCTCGCATCATGTTCTATAGACTAGCGTCGGCCTGGCCTCACAAGTTGCTGTGTCCAGGTGCCTCCGAGGCACTGAACTTTAACGACAAGGAGTGCTGCCTATCGTTGCAAAAGCTGCAGCAACACCGCAATCAACTGGGCCGGCAATGCACGTGTAGCAAACAGAACACGTTATCCAGGAAGTACAGTGTCTTCACGTCTAACATTCGGTATGATACTTACCCAGTTTCCAGGACAAACGGTTCACCGGTGCCTCGGTAGCGCAGTAGGCAGCGCGTAAGTCTCATAATCTTAAGGTCGTGAGTTCGATCCTCACCCGGGGCATTTAATTTTCTGTGACTGATGGTGGTGCTGTTGCTGGGCCCCCAACTTATTTCTTGTTTGTTATCCACAACGCTTCAGCGGGAAAATGTTTACTTCCTGTTATTGCTACTTACAGCTTCCCTTTTCCTCTTCTCCCAGCAGAGCATGAAGCCAAAAGCATTGCTCTGAGACGTTTGAGGTGCGCGCCTTGCCAGTCAGCATGCGCAAAGATGCTCGCAAAGAGAGATGGGCGCGGACGCGGGACTCGGCACGAAATGCGCCAAGGGACCGTCCGAACCGTCGAAGAAACGCACAGATCCGGTGTGGTCTAGTGGCTAGGATACCTGGCTTTCACCCAGGAGGCCCGGGTTCGATTCCCGGTACCGGAACGGAATTTTTTCCACACTACTCGTGACAAGTTTGAGCTGTCCGAGCTGCCGTTTCCCGTCCTGCTCGCAATATAGCTACTGTTTCGTGACAGTCAGCAGAATATAGACGAGGGAAGCAGACACACGACGGCCATAGAAATGGTGTATGGCTTCATGCCACACGGTTCCAGTGTAGGCCTGAGCAACTGCATCTGTCGAGGCCCGTTAGCTCAGTTGGTTAGAGCGTCGTGCTAATAACGCGAAGGTCGTGGGTTCGATCCCCCCACGGGCCACTACGCATTTACTACTACGAAAAGGCAGCGCCTATTTCAGCTGGCGAGTGTGATGACCACCCTGCGTGGAAGTTGACAGAGGTTCCGAACCCGACCTGTCGGGAAGCGCTACAGCATTCACTCGCCAATGGCCATAGTGTGCTCGATACACTGGTTCTCAACCGATAAAGAGAAAATGAGAGGAAATGTCCGATTGCCGATGCGTAACAACTTTGGCCCTTGTCAGTACTTGGGCGGGTAAGTGCATCGGAACACAGGGTACTGTTGGCAGTTTTACTTCCTATTTTTCTTTCTCCTTTGTTTTCGGAGCCACAGCCCGATTCGGTCAGGGAGACGCCACCGTGAAATGAAGGGGCGTGCTGTGTGTCCATCGCCTCGCCTCTCCTTACCTCTCTCAGTCGTTTCTCGTGCTTGTTGTTTTGATATAGGCCGATTTGAGAGCGTCAGCTCTCGCGTCAGCCGAGCAAAGTCGAGACAAGTCGAGACACACTACAGGCTGGTCTGCAGCGAGTAACAGGGAGGAAAACAAAACATTAATTTCAAGGCGCGTGGCAAAAGTACCCATACGCGAAATTAAAAGCCTGCTGCGGTGGCCGGGAATCGAACCCGGATCAACTGCTTGGAAGGCAACTATGCTGACCATTACACCACCACCGCACAAGGGAGCGCCCCGGCGCCGCACTGTGTCGGCTTCCCGCCTGTCGGCAGCGGCCGAAGGTGATGGTACCTGGCAGGCGCATTTAGAGGTAGGCTAGGGGAGCACATCCAGACGCATTCGGACAGCATATCCGCGCACATTTCGCATCCTTTGGCAAGAGTCGGCTCTGGCGACGCAAGAGTACGCAGAGGACGGCGTTCTGGCGGCGATTTTAAGCAGTACAGTGCAGGGTTCAGCGTCTGCAGCATCTTCTCGGCAGAATGCTATGGCGCTTGACGACAGTCCCACTTTCCCTTAAGACAACTGCTCGGGAAGCAGCTTGAAGTTGATACCGACCGGAGCATCGGTGGTTCAGTGGTAGAATGCTCGCCTGCCACGCGGGCGGCCCGGGTTCGATTCCCGGCCGATGCATCATTTTGCTTTTCCCGCTGTAATGCTGCCGTGTGGCTTGCGCGCTTGACATGCACGATCCACAAGAATGTATAGCTGGATTCCCTTGAGAAGAACCGAGAACGCAGCACTGGCGGGTCCCCACTGGGACGCTCGCATCATGTTCTATAGACTAGCGTCGGCCTGGCCTCACAAGTTGCTGTGTCCAGGTGCCTCCGAGGCACTGAACTTTAACGACAAGGAGTGCTGCCTATCGTTGCAAAAGCTGCAGCAACACCGCAATCAACTGGGCCGGCAATGCACGTGTAGCAAACAGAACACGTTATCCAGGAAGTACAGTGTCTTCACGTCTAACATTCGGTATGATACTTACCCAGTTTCCAGGACAAACGGTTCACCGGTGCCTCGGTAGCGCAGTAGGCAGCGCGTAAGTCTCATAATCTTAAGGTCGTGAGTTCGATCCTCACCCGGGGCATTTAATTTTCTGTGACTGATGGTGGTGCTGTTGCTGGGGCCCCAACTTATTTCTTGTTTGTTATCCACAACGCTTCAGCGGGAAAATGTTTACTTCCTGTTATTGCTACTTACAGCTTCCCTTTTCCTCTTCTCCCAGCAGAGCATGAAGCCAAAAGCATTGCTCTGAGACGTTTGAGGTGCGCGCCTTGCCAGTCAGCATGCGCAAAGATGCTCGCAAAGAGAGATGGGCGCGGACGCGGGACTCGGCACGAAATGCGCCAAGGGACCGTCCGAACCGTCGAAGAAACGCACAGATCCGGTGTGGTCTAGTGGCTAGGATACCTGGCTTTCACCCAGGAGGCCCGGGTTCGATTCCCGGTACCGGAACGGAATTTTTTCCACACTACTCGTGACAAGTTTGAGCTGTCCGAGCTGCCGTTTCCCGTCCTGCTCGCAATATAGCTACTGTTTCGTGACAGTCAGCAGAATATAGACGAGGGAAGCAGACACACGACGGCCATAGAAATGGTGTATGGCTTCATGCCACACGGTTCCAGTGTAGGCCTGAGCAACTGCATCTGTCGAGGCCCGTTAGCTCAGTTGGTTAGAGCGTCGTGCTAATAACGCGAAGGTCGTGGGTTCGATCCCCCCACGGGCCACTACGCATTTACTACTACGAAAAGGCAGCGCCTATTTCAGCTGGCGAGTGTGATGACCACCCTGCGTGGAAGTTGACAGAGGTTCCGAACCCGACCTGTCGGGAAGCGCTACAGCATTCACTCGCCAATGGCCATAGTGTGCTCGATACACTGGTTCTCAACCGATAAAGAGAAAATGAGAGGAAATGTCCGATTGCCGATGCGTAACAACTTTGGCCCTTGTCAGTACTTGGGCGGGTAAGTGCATCGGAACACAGGGTACTGTTGGCAGTTTTACTTCCTATTTTTCTTTCTCCTTTGTTTTCGGAGCCACAGCCCGATTCGGTCAGGGAGACGCCACCGTGAAATGAAGGGGCGTGCTGTGTGTCCATCGCCTCGCCTCTCCTTACCTCTCTCAGTCGTTTCTCGTGCTTGTTGTTTTGATATAGGCCGATTTGAGAGCGTCAGCTCTCGCGTCAGCCGAGCAAAGTCGAGACAAGTCGAGACACACTACAGGCTGGTCTGCAGCGAGTAACAGGGAGGAAAACAAAACATTAATTTCAAGGCGCGTGGCAAAAGTACCCATACGCGAAATTAAAAGCCTGCTGCGGTGGCCGGGAATCGAACCCGGATCAACTGCTTGGAAGGCAACTATGCTGACCATTACACCACCACCGCACAAGGGAGCGCCCCGGCGCCGCACTGTGTCGGCTTCCCGCCTGTCGGCAGCGGCCGAAGGTGATGGTACCTGGCAGGCGCATTTCGAGGTAGGCTAGGGGAGCACATCCAGACGCATTCGGACAGCATATCCGCGCACATTTCGCATCCTTTGGCAAGAGTCGGCTCTGGCGACGCAAGAGTACGCAGAGGACGGCGTTCTGGCGGCGATTTTAAGCAGTACAGTGCAGGGTTCAGCGTCTGCAGCATCTTCTCGGCAGAATGCTATGGCGCTTGACGACAGTCCCACTTTCCCTTAAGACAACTGCTCGGGAAGCAGCTTGAAGTTGATACCGACCGGAGCATCGGTGGTTCAGTGGTAGAATGCTCGCCTGCCACGCGGGCGGCCCGGGTTCGATTCCCGGCCGATGCATCATTTTGCTTTTCCCGCGGTAATGCTGCCGTGTGGCTTGCGCGCTTGACATGCACGATCCACAAGAATGTATAGCTGGATTCCCTTGAGAAGAACCGAGAACGCAGCACTGGCGGGTCCCCACTGGGACGCTCGCATCATGTTCTATAGACTAGCGTCGGCCTGGCCTCACAAGTTGCTGTGTCCAGGTGCCTCCGAGGCACTGAACTTTAACGACAAGGAGTGCTGCCTATCGTTGCAAAAGCTGCAGCAACACCGCAATCAACTGGGCCGGCAATGCACGTGTAGCAAACAGAACACGTTATCCAGGAAGTACAGTGTCTTCACGTCTAACATTCGGTGTGATACTTACCCAGTTTCCAGGACAAACGGTTCACCGGTGCCTCGGTAGCGCAGTAGGCAGCGCGTAAGTCTCATAATCTTAAGGTCGTGAGTTCGATCCTCACCCGGGGCATTTAATTTTCTGTGACTGATGGTGGTGCTGTTGCTGGGGCCCCAACTTATTTCTTGTTTGTTATCCACAACGCTTCAGCGGGAAAATGTTTACTTCCTGTTATTGCTACTTACAGCTTCCCTTTTCCTCTTCTCCCAGCAGAGCATGAAGCCAAAAGCATTGCTCTGAGACGTTTGAGGTGCGCGCCTTGCCAGTCAGCATGCGCAAAGATGCTCGCAAAGAGAGATGGGCGCGGACGCGGGACTCGGCACGAAATGCGCCAAGGGACCGTCCGAACCGTCGAAGAAACGCACAGATCCGGTGTGGTCTAGTGGCTAGGATACCTGGCTTTCACCCAGGAGGCCCGGGTTCGATTCCCGGTACCGGAACGGAATTTTTTCCACACTACTCGTGACAAGTTTGAGCTGTCCGAGCTGCCGTTTCCCGTCCTGCTCGCAATATAGCTACTGTTTCGTGACAGTCAGCAGAATATAGACGAGGGAAGCAGACACACGACGGCCATAGAAATGGTGTATGGCTTCATGCCACACGGTTCCAGTGTAGGCCTGAGCAACTGCATCTGTCGAGGCCCGTTAGCTCAGTTGGTTAGAGCGTCGTGCTAATAACGCGAAGGTCGTGGGTTCGATCCCCCCACGGGCCACTACGCATTTACTACTACGAAAAGGCAGCGCCTATTTCAGCTGGCGAGTGTGATGACCACCCTGCGTGGAAGTTGACAGAGGTTCCGAACCCGACCTGTCGGGAAGCGCTACAGCATTCACTCGCCAATGGCCATAGTGTGCTCGATACACTGGTTCTCAACCGATAAAGAGAAAATGAGAGGAAATGTCCGATTGCCGATGCGTAACAACTTTGGCCCTTGTCAGTACTTGGGCGGGTAAGTGCATCGGAACACAGGGTACTGTTGGCAGTTTTACTTCCTATTTTTCTTTCTCCTTTGTTTTCGGAGCCACAGCCCGATTCGGTCAGGGAGACGCCACCGTGAAATGAAGGGGCGTGCTGTGTGTCCATCGCCTCGCCTCTCCTTACCTCTCTCAGTCGTTTCTCGTGCTTGTTGTTTTGATATAGGCCGATTTGAGAGCGTCAGCTCTCGCGTCAGCCGAGCAAAGTCGAGACAAGTCGAGACACACTACAGGCTGGTCTGCAGCGAGTAACAGGGAGGAAAACAAAACATTAATTTCAAGGCGCGTGGCAAAAGTACCCATACGCGAAATTAAAAGCCTGCTGCGGTGGCCGGGAATCGAACCCGGATCAACTGCTTGGAAGGCAACTATGCTGACCATTACACCACCACCGCACAAGGGAGCGCCCCGGCGCCGCACTGTGTCGGCTTCCCGCCTGTCGGCAGCGGCCGAAGGTGATGGTACCTGGCAGGCGCATTTCGAGGTAGGCTAGGGGAGCACATCCCAGACGCATTCGGACAGCATATCCGCGCACATTTCGCATCCTTTGGCAAGAGTCGGCTCTGGCGACGCAAGAGTACGCAGAGGACGGCGTTCTGGCGGCGATTTTAAGCAGTACAGTGCAGGGTTCAGCGTCTGCAGCATCTTCTCGGCAGAATGCTATGGCGCTTGACGACAGTCCCACTTTCCCTTAAGACAACTGCTCGGGAAGCAGCTTGAAGTTGATACCGACCGGAGCATCGGTGGTTCAGTGGTAGAATGCTCGCCTGCCACGCGGGCGGCCCGGGTTCGATTCCCGGCCGATGCATCATTTTGCTTTTCCCGCGGTAATGCTGCCGTGTGGCTTGCGCGCTTGACATGCACGATCCACAAGAATGTATAGCTGGATTCCCTTGAGAAGAACCGAGAACGCAGCACTGGCGGGTCCCCACTGGGACGCTCGCATCATGTTCTATAGACTAGCGTCGGCCTGGCCTCACAAGTTGCTGTGTCCAGGTGCCTCCGAGGCACTGAACTTTAACGACAAGGAGTGCTGCCTATCGTTGCAAAAGCTGCAGCAACACCGCAATCAACTGGGCCGGCAATGCACGTGTAGCAAACAGAACACGTTATCCAGGAAGTACAGTGTCTTCACGTCTAACATTCGGTATGATACTTACCCAGTTTCCAGGACAAACGGTTCACCGGTGCCTCGGTAGCGCAGTAGGCAGCGCGTAAGTCTCATAATCTTAAGGTCGTGAGTTCGATCCTCACCCGGGGCATTTAATTTTCTGTGACTGATGGTGGTGCTGTTGCTGGGGCCCCAACTTATTTCTTGTTTGTTATCCACAACGCTTCAGCGGGAAAATGTTTACTTCCTGTTATTGCTACTTACAGCTTCCCTTTTCCTCTTCTCCCAGCAGAGCATGAAGCCAAAAGCATTGCTCTGAGACGTTTGAGGTGCGCGCCTTGCCAGTCAGCATGCGCAAAGATGCTCGCAAAGAGAGATGGGCGCGGACGCGGGACTCGGCACGAAATGCGCCAAGGGACCGTCCGAACCGTCGAAGAAACGCACAGATCCGGTGTGGTCTAGTGGCTAGGATACCTGGCTTTCACCCAGGAGGCCCGGGTTCGATTCCCGGTACCGGAACGGAATTTTTTCCACACTACTCGTGACAAGTTTGAGCTGTCCGAGCTGCCGTTTCCCGTCCTGCTCGCAATATAGCTACTGTTTCGTGACAGTCAGCAGAATATAGACGAGGGAAGCAGACACACGACGGCCATAGAAATGGTGTATGGCTTCATGCCACACGGTTCCAGTGTAGGCCTGAGCAACTGCATCTGTCGAGGCCCGTTAGCTCAGTTGGTTAGAGCGTCGTGCTAATAACGCGAAGGTCGTGGGTTCGATCCCCCCACGGGCCACTACGCATTTACTACTACGAAAAGGCAGCGCCTATTTCAGCTGGCGAGTGTGATGACCACCCTGCGTGGAAGTTGACAGAGGTTCCGAACCCGACCTGTCGGGAAGCGCTACAGCATTCACTCGCCAATGGCCATAGTGTGCTCGATACACTGGTTCTCAACCGATAAAGAGAAAATGAGAGGAAATGTCCGATTGCCGATGCGTAACAACTTTGGCCCTTGTCAGTACTTGGGCGGGTAAGTGCATCGGAACACAGGGTACTGTTGGCAGTTTTACTTCCTATTTTTCTTTCTCCTTTGTTTTCGGAGCCACAGCCCGATTCGGTCAGGGAGACGCCACCGTGAAATGAAGGGGCGTGCTGTGTGTCCATCGCCTCGCCTCTCCTTACCTCTCTCAGTCGTTTCTCGTGCTTGTTGTTTTGATATAGGCCGATTTGAGAGCGTCAGCTCTCGCGTCAGCCGAGCAAAGTCGAGACAAGTCGAGACACACTACAGGCTGGTCTGCAGCGAGTAACAGGGAGGAAAACAAAACATTAATTTCAAGGCGCGTGGCAAAAGTACCCATACGCGAAATTAAAAGCCTGCTGCGGTGGCCGGGAATCGAACCCGGATCAACTGCTTGGAAGGCAACTATGCTGACCATTACACCACCACCGCACAAGGGAGCGCCCCGGCGCCGCACTGTGTCGGCTTCCCGCCTGTCGGCAGCGGCCGAAGGTGATGGTACCTGGCAGGCGCATTTCGAGGTAGGCTAGGGGAGCACATCCAGACGCATTCGGACAGCATATCCGCGCACATTTCGCATCCTTTGGCAAGAGTCGGCTCTGGCGACGCAAGAGTACGCAGAGGACGGCGTTCTGGCGGCGATTTTAAGCAGTACAGTGCAGGGTTCAGCGTCTGCAGCATCTTCTCGGCAGAATGCTATGGCGCTTGACGACAGTCCCACTTTCCCTTAAGACAACTGCTCGGGAAGCAGCTTGAAGTTGATACCGACCGGAGCATCGGTGGTTCAGTGGTAGAATGCTCGCCTGCCACGCGGGCGGCCCGGGTTCGATTCCCGGCCGATGCATCATTTTGCTTTTCCCGCGGTAATGCTGCCGTGTGGCTTGCGCGCTTGACATGCACGATCCACAAGAATGTATAGCTGGATTCCCTTGAGAAGAACCGAGAACGCAGCACTGGCGGGTCCCCACTGGGACGCTCGCATCATGTTCTATAGACTAGCGTCGGCCTGGCCTCACAAGTTGCTGTGTCCAGGTGCCTCCGAGGCACTGAACTTTAACGACAAGGAGTGCTGCCTATCGTTGCAAAAGCTGCAGCAACACCGCAATCAACTGGGCCGGCAATGCACGTGTAGCAAACAGAACACGTTATCCAGGAAGTACAGTGTCTTCACGTCTAACATTCGGTATGATACTTACCCAGTTTCCAGGACAAACGGTTCACCGGTGCCTCGGTAGCGCAGTAGGCAGCGCGTAAGTCTCATAATCTTAAGGTCGTGAGTTCGATCCTCACCCGGGGCATTTAATTTTCTGTGACTGATGGTGGTGCTGTTGCTGGGGCCCCAACTTATTTCTTGTTTGTTATCCACAACGCTTCAGCGGGAAAATGTTTACTTCCTGTTATTGCTACTTACAGCTTCCCTTTTCCTCTTCTCCCAGCAGAGCATGAAGCCAAAAGCATTGCTCTGAGACGTTTGAGGTGCGCGCCTTGCCAGTCAGCATGCGCAAAGATGCTCGCAAAGAGAGATGGGCGCGGACGCGGGACTCGGCACGAAATGCGCCAAGGGACCGTCCGAACCGTCGAAGAAACGCACAGATCCGGTGTGGTCTAGTGGCTAGGATACCTGGCTTTCACCCAGGAGGCCCGGGTTCGATTCCCGGTACCGGAACGGAATTTTTTCCACACTACTCGTGACAAGTTTGAGCTGTCCGAGCTGCCGTTTCCCGTCCTGCTCGCAATATAGCTACTGTTTCGTGACAGTCAGCAGAATATAGACGAGGGAAGCAGACACACGACGGCCATAGAAATGGTGTATGGCTTCATGCCACACGGTTCCAGTGTAGGCCTGAGCAACTGCATCTGTCGAGGCCCGTTAGCTCAGTTGGTTAGAGCGTCGTGCTAATAACGCGAAGGTCGTGGGTTCGATCCCCCCACGGGCCACTACGCATTTACTACTACGAAAAGGCAGCGCCTATTTCAGCTGGCGAGTGTGATGACCACCCTGCGTGGAAGTTGACAGAGGTTCCGAACCCGACCTGTCGGGAAGCGCTACAGCATTCACTCGCCAATGGCCATAGTGTGCTCGATACACTGGTTCTCAACCGATAAAGAGAAAATGAGAGGAAATGTCCGATTGCCGATGCGTAACAACTTTGGCCCTTGTCAGTACTTGGGCGGGTAAGTGCATCGGAACACAGGGTACTGTTGGCAGTTTTACTTCCTATTTTTCTTTCTCCTTTGTTTTCGGAGCCACAGCCCGATTCGGTCAGGGAGACGCCACCGTGAAATGAAGGGGCGTGCTGTGTGTCCATCGCCTCGCCTCTCCTTACCTCTCTCAGTCGTTTCTCGTGCTTGTTGTTTTGATATAGGCCGATTTGAGAGCGTCAGCTCTCGCGTCAGCCGAGCAAAGTCGAGACAAGTCGAGACACACTACAGGCTGGTCTGCAGCGAGTAACAGGGAGGAAAACAAAACATTAATTTCAAGGCGCGTGGCAAAAGTACCCATACGCGAAATTAAAAGCCTGCTGCGGTGGCCGGGAATCGAACCCGGATCAACTGCTTGGAAGGCAACTATGCTGACCATTACACCACCACCGCACAAGGGAGCGCCCCGGCGCCGCACTGTGTCGGCTTCCCGCCTGTCGGCAGCGGCCGAAGGTGATGGTACCTGGCAGGCGCATTTCGAGGTAGGCTAGGGGAGCACATCCAGACGCATTCGGACAGCATATCCGCGCACATTTCGCATCCTTTGGCAAGAGTCGGCTCTGGCGACGCAAGAGTACGCAGAGGACGGCGTTCTGGCGGCGATTTTAAGCAGTACAGTGCAGGGTTCAGCGTCTGCAGCATCTTCTCGGCAGAATGCTATGGCGCTTGACGACAGTCCCACTTTCCCTTAAGACAACTGCTCGGGAAGCAGCTTGAAGTTGATACCGACCGGAGCATCGGTGGTTCAGTGGTAGAATGCTCGCCTGCCACGCGGGCGGCCCGGGTTCGATTCCCGGCCGATGCATCATTTTGCTTTTCCCGCGGTAATGCTGCCGTGTGGCTTGCGCGCTTGACATGCACGATCCACAAGAATGTATAGCTGGATTCCCTTGAGAAGAACCGAGAACGCAGCACTGGCGGGTCCCCACTGGGACGCTCGCATCATGTTCTATAGACTAGCGTCGGCCTGGCCTCACAAGTTGCTGTGTCCAGGTGCCTCCGAGGCACTGAACTTTAACGACAAGGAGTGCTGCCTATCGTTGCAAAAGCTGCAGCAACACCGCAATCAACTGGGCCGGCAATGCACGTGTAGCAAACAGAACACGTTATCCAGGAAGTACAGTGTCTTCACGTCTAACATTCGGTGTGATACTTACCCAGTTTCCAGGACAAACGGTTCACCGGTGCCTCGGTAGCGCAGTAGGCAGCGCGTAAGTCTCATAATCTTAAGGTCGTGAGTTCGATCCTCACCCGGGGCATTTAATTTTCTGTGACTGATGGTGGTGCTGTTGCTGGGGCCCCAACTTATTTCTTGTTTGTTATCCACAACGCTTCAGCGGGAAAATGTTTACTTCCTGTTATTGCTACTTACAGCTTCCCTTTTCCTCTTCTCCCAGCAGAGCATGAAGCCAAAAGCATTGCTCTGAGACGTTTGAGGTGCGCGCCTTGCCAGTCAGCATGCGCAAAGATGCTCGCAAAGAGAGATGGGCGCGGACGCGGGACTCGGCACGAAATGCGCCAAGGGACCGTCCGAACCGTCGAAGAAACGCACAGATCCGGTGTGGTCTAGTGGCTAGGATACCTGGCTTTCATCCAGGAGGCCCGGGTTCGATTCCCGGTACCGGAACGGAATTTTTTCCACACTACTCGTGACAAGTTTGAGCTGTCCGAGCTGCCGTTTCCCGTCCTGCTCGCAATATAGCTACTGTTTCGTGACAGTCAGCAGAATATAGACGAGGGAAGCAGACACACGACGGCCATAGAAATGGTGTATGGCTTCATGCCACACGGTTCCAGTGTAGGCCTGAGCAACTGCATCTGTCGAGGCCCGTTAGCTCAGTTGGTTAGAGCGTCGTGCTAATAACGCGAAGGTCGTGGGTTCGATCCCCCCACGGGCCACTACGCATTTACTACTACGAAAAGGCAGCGCCTATTTCAGCTGGCGAGTGTGATGACCACCCTGCGTGGAAGTTGACAGAGGTTCCGAACCCGACCTGTCGGGAAGCGCTACAGCATTCACTCGCCAATGGCCATAGTGTGCTCGATACACTGGTTCTCAACCGATAAAGAGAAAATGAGAGGAAATGTCCGATTGCCGATGCGTAACAACTTTGGCCCTTGTCAGTACTTGGGCGGGTAAGTGCATCGGAACACAGGGTACTGTTGGCAGTTTTACTTCCTATTTTTCTTTCTCCTTTGTTTTCGGAGCCACAGCCCGATTCGGTCAGGGAGACGCCACCGTGAAATGAAGGGGCGTGCTGTGTGTCCATCGCCTCGCCTCTCCTTACCTCTCTCAGTCGTTTCTCGTGCTTGTTGTTTTGATATAGGCCGATTTGAGAGCGTCAGCTCTCGCGTCAGCCGAGCAAAGTCGAGACAAGTCGAGACACACTACAGGCTGGTCTGCAGCGAGTAACAGGGAGGAAAACAAAACATTAATTTCAAGGCGCGTGGCAAAAGTACCCATACGCGAAATTAAAAGCCTGCTGCGGTGGCCGGGAATCGAACCCGGATCAACTGCTTGGAAGGCAACTATGCTGACCATTACACCACCACCGCACAAGGGAGCGCCCCGGCGCCGCACTGTGTCGGCTTCCCGCCTGTCGGCAGCGGCCGAAGGTGATGGTACCTGGCAGGCGCATTTCGAGGTAGGCTAGGGGAGCACATCCAGACGCATTCGGACAGCATATCCGCGCACATTTCGCATCCTTTGGCAAGAGTCGGCTCTGGCGACGCAAGAGTACGCAGAGGACGGCGTTCTGGCGGCGATTTTAAGCAGTACAGTGCAGGGTTCAGCGTCTGCAGCATCTTCTCGGCAGAATGCTATGGCGCTTGACGACAGTCCCACTTTCCCTTAAGACAACTGCTCGGGAAGCAGCTTGAAGTTGATACCGACCGGAGCATCGGTGGTTCAGTGGTAGAATGCTCGCCTGCCACGCGGGCGGCCCGGGTTCGATTCCCGGCCGATGCATCATTTTGCTTTTCCCGCGGTAATGCTGCCGTGTGGCTTGCGCGCTTGACATGCACGATCCACAAGAATGTATAGCTGGATTCCCTTGAGAAGAACCGAGAACGCAGCACTGGCGGGTCCCCACTGGGACGCTCGCATCATGTTCTATAGACTAGCGTCGGCCTGGCCTCACAAGTTGCTGTGTCCAGGTGCCTCCGAGGCACTGAACTTTAACGACAAGGAGTGCTGCCTATCGTTGCAAAAGCTGCAGCAACACCGCAATCAACTGGGCCGGCAATGCACGTGTAGCAAACAGAACACGTTATCCAGGAAGTACAGTGTCTTCACGTCTAACATTCGGTATGATACTTACCCAGTTTCCAGGACAAACGGTTCACCGGTGCCTCGGTAGCGCAGTAGGCAGCGCGTAAGTCTCATAATCTTAAGGTCGTGAGTTCGATCCTCACCCGGGGCATTTAATTTTCTGTGACTGATGGTGGTGCTGTTGCTGGGGCCCCAACTTATTTCTTGTTTGTTATCCACAACGCTTCAGCGGGAAAATGTTTACTTCCTGTTATTGCTACTTACAGCTTCCCTTTTCCTCTTCTCCCAGCAGAGCATGAAGCCAAAAGCATTGCTCTGAGACGTTTGAGGTGCGCGCCTTGCCAGTCAGCATGCGCAAAGATGCTCGCAAAGAGAGATGGGCGCGGACGCGGGACTCGGCACGAAATGCGCCAAGGGACCGTCCGAACCGTCGAAGAAACGCACAGATCCGGTGTGGTCTAGTGGCTAGGATACCTGGCTTTCACCCAGGAGGCCCGGGTTCGATTCCCGGTACCGGAACGGAATTTTTTCCACACTACTCGTGACAAGTTTGAGCTGTCCGAGCTGCCGTTTCCCGTCCTGCTCGCAATATAGCTACTGTTTCGTGACAGTCAGCAGAATATAGACGAGGGAAGCAGACACACGACGGCCATAGAAATGGTGTATGGCTTCATGCCACACGGTTCCAGTGTAGGCCTGAGCAACTGCATCTGTCGAGGCCCGTTAGCTCAGTTGGTTAGAGCGTCGTGCTAATAACGCGAAGGTCGTGGGTTCGATCCCCCCACGGGCCACTACGCATTTACTACTACGAAAAGGCAGCGCCTATTTCAGCTGGCGAGTGTGATGACCACCCTGCGTGGAAGTTGACAGAGGTTCCGAACCCGACCTGTCGGGAAGCGCTACAGCATTCACTCGCCAATGGCCATAGTGTGCTCGATACACTGGTTCTCAACCGATAAAGAGAAAATGAGAGGAAATGTCCGATTGCCGATGCGTAACAACTTTGGCCCTTGTCAGTACTTGGGCGGGTAAGTGCATCGGAACACAGGGTACTGTTGGCAGTTTTACTTCCTATTTTTCTTTCTCCTTTGTTTTCGGAGCCACAGCCCGATTCGGTCAGGGAGACGCCACCGTGAAATGAAGGGGCGTGCTGTGTGTCCATCGCCTCGCCTCTCCTTACCTCTCTCAGTCGTTTCTCGTGCTTGTTGTTTTGATATAGGCCGATTTGAGAGCGTCAGCTCTCGCGTCAGCCGAGCAAAGTCGAGACAAGTCGAGACACACTACAGGCTGGTCTGCAGCGAGTAACAGGGAGGAAAACAAAACATTAATTTCAAGGCGCGTGGCAAAAGTACCCATACGCGAAATTAAAAGCCTGCTGCGGTGGCCGGGAATCGAACCCGGATCAACTGCTTGGAAGGCAACTATGCTGACCATTACACCACCACCGCACAAGGGAGCGCCCCGGCGCCGCACTGTGTCGGCTTCCCGCCTGTCGGCAGCGGCCGAAGGTGATGGTACCTGGCAGGCGCATTTCGAGGTAGGCTAGGGGAGCACATCCAGACGCATTCGGACAGCATATCCGCGCACATTTCGCATCCTTTGGCAAGAGTCGGCTCTGGCGACGCAAGAGTACGCAGAGGACGGCGTTCTGGCGGCGATTTTAAGCAGTACAGTGCAGGGTTCAGCGTCTGCAGCATCTTCTCGGCAGAATGCTATGGCGCTTGACGACAGTCCCACTTTCCCTTAAGACAACTGCTCGGGAAGCAGCTTGAAGTTGATACCGACCGGAGCATCGGTGGTTCAGTGGTAGAATGCTCGCCTGCCACGCGGGCGGCCCGGGTTCGATTCCCGGCCGATGCATCATTTTGCTTTTCCCGCGGTAATGCTGCCGTGTGGCTTGCGCGCTTGACATGCACGATCCACAAGAATGTATAGCTGGATTCCCTTGAGAAGAACCGAGAACGCAGCACTGGCGGGTCCCCACTGGGACGCTCGCATCATGTTCTATAGACTAGCGTCGGCCTGGCCTCACAAGTTGCTGTGTCCAGGTGCCTCCGAGGCACTGAACTTTAACGACAAGGAGTGCTGCCTATCGTTGCAAAAGCTGCAGCAACACCGCAATCAACTGGGCCGGCAATGCACGTGTAGCAAACAGAACACGTTATCCAGGAAGTACAGTGTCTTCACGTCTAACATTCGGTATGATACTTACCCAGTTTCCAGGACAAACGGTTCACCGGTGCCTCGGTAGCGCAGTAGGCAGCGCGTAAGTCTCATAATCTTAAGGTCGTGAGTTCGATCCTCACCCGGGGCATTTAATTTTCTGTGACTGATGGTGGTGCTGTTGCTGGGGCCCCAACTTATTTCTTGTTTGTTATCCACAACGCTTCAGCGGGAAAATGTTTACTTCCTGTTATTGCTACTTACAGCTTCCCTTTTCCTCTTCTCCCAGCAGAGCATGAAGCCAAAAGCATTGCTCTGAGACGTTTGAGGTGCGCGCCTTGCCAGTCAGCATGCGCAAAGATGCTCGCAAAGAGAGATGGGCGCGGACGCGGGACTCGGCACGAAATGCGCCAAGGGACCGTCCGAACCGTCGAAGAAACGCACAGATCCGGTGTGGTCTAGTGGCTAGGATACCTGGCTTTCACCCAGGAGGCCCGGGTTCGATTCCCGGTACCGGAACGGAATTTTTTCCACACTACTCGTGACAAGTTTGAGCTGTCCGAGCTGCCGTTTCCCGTCCTGCTCGCAATATAGCTACTGTTTCGTGACAGTCAGCAGAATATAGACGAGGGAAGCAGACACACGACGGCCATAGAAATGGTGTATGGCTTCATGCCACACGGTTCCAGTGTAGGCCTGAGCAACTGCATCTGTCGAGGCCCGTTAGCTCAGTTGGTTAGAGCGTCGTGCTAATAACGCGAAGGTCGTGGGTTCGATCCCCCCACGGGCCACTACGCATTTACTACTACGAAAAGGCAGCGCCTATTTCAGCTGGCGAGTGTGATGACCACCCTGCGTGGAAGTTGACAGAGGTTCCGAACCCGACCTGTCGGGAAGCGCTACAGCATTCACTCGCCAATGGCCATAGTGTGCTCGATACACTGGTTCTCAACCGATAAAGAGAAAATGAGAGGAAATGTCCGATTGCCGATGCGTAACAACTTTGGCCCTTGTCAGTACTTGGGCGGGTAAGTGCATCGGAACACAGGGTACTGTTGGCAGTTTTACTTCCTATTTTTCTTTCTCCTTTGTTTTCGGAGCCACAGCCCGATTCGGTCAGGGAGACGCCACCGTGAAATGAAGGGGCGTGCTGTGTGTCCATCGCCTCGCCTCTCCTTACCTCTCTCAGTCGTTTCTCGTGCTTGTTGTTTTGATATAGGCCGATTTGAGAGCGTCAGCTCTCGCGTCAGCCGAGCAAAGTCGAGACAAGTCGAGACACACTACAGGCTGGTCTGCAGCGAGTAACAGGGAGGAAAACAAAACATTAATTTCAAGGCGCGTGGCAAAAGTACCCATACGCGAAATTAAAAGCCTGCTGCAGTGGCCGGGAATCGAACCCGGATCAACTGCTTGGAAGGCAACTATGCTGACCATTACACCACCACCGCACAAGGGAGCGCCCCCGCGCCGCACTGTGTCGGCTTCCCGCCTGTCGGCAGCGGCCGAAGGTGATGGTACCTGGCAGGCGCATTTCGAGGTAGGCTAGGGGAGCACATCCAGACGCATTCGGACAGCATATCCGCGCACATTTCGCATCCTTTGGCAAGAGTCGGCTCTGGCGACGCAAGAGTACGCAGAGGACGGCGTTCTGGCGGCGATTTTAAGCAGTACAGTGCAGGGTTCAGCGTCTGCAGCATCTTCTCGGCAGAATGCTATGGCGCTTGACGACAGTCCCACTTTCCCTTAAGACAACTGCTCGGGAAGCAGCTTGAAGTTGATACCGACCGGAGCATCGGTGGTTCAGTGGTAGAATGCTCGCCTGCCACGCGGGCGGCCCGGGTTCGATTCCCGGCCGATGCATCATTTTGCTTTTCCCGCGGTAATGCTGCCGTGTGGCTTGCGCGCTTGACATGCACGATCCACAAGAATGTATAGCTGGATTCCCTTGAGAAGAACCGAGAACGCAGCACTGGCGGGTCCCCACTGGGACGCTCGCATCATGTTCTATAGACTAGCGTCGGCCTGGCCTCACAAGTTGCTGTGTCCAGGTGCCTCCGAGGCACTGAACTTTAACGACAAGGAGTGCTGCCTATCGTTGCAAAAGCTGCAGCAACACCGCAATCAACTGGGCCGGCAATGCACGTGTAGCAAACAGAACACGTTATCCAGGAAGTACAGTGTCTTCACGTCTAACATTCGGTATGATACTTACCCAGTTTCCAGGACAAACGGTTCACCGGTGCCTCGGTAGCGCAGTAGGCAGCGCGTAAGTCTCATAATCTTAAGGTCGTGAGTTCGATCCTCACCCGGGGCATTTAATTTTCTGTGACTGATGGTGGTGCTGTTGCTGGGGCCCCAACTTATTTCTTGTTTGTTATCCACAACGCTTCAGCGGGAAAATGTTTACTTCCTGTTATTGCTACTTACAGCTTCCCTTTTCCTCTTCTCCCAGCAGAGCATGAAGCCAAAAGCATTGCTCTGAGACGTTTGAGGTGCGCGCCTTGCCAGTCAGCATGCGCAAAGATGCTCGCAAAGAGAGATGGGCGCGGACGCGGGACTCGGCACGAAATGCGCCAAGGGACCGTCCGAACCGTCGAAGAAACGCACAGATCCGGTGTGGTCTAGTGGCTAGGATACCTGGCTTTCACCCAGGAGGCCCGGGTTCGATTCCCGGTACCGGAACGGAATTTTTTCCACACTACTCGTGACAAGTTTGAGCTGTCCGAGCTGCCGTTTCCCGTCCTGCTCGCAATATAGCTACTGTTTCGTGACAGTCAGCAGAATATAGACGAGGGAAGCAGACACACGACGGCCATAGAAATGGTGTATGGCTTCATGCCACACGGTTCCAGTGTAGGCCTGAGCAACTGCATCTGTCGAGGCCCGTTAGCTCAGTTGGTTAGAGCGTCGTGCTAATAACGCGAAGGTCGTGGGTTCGATCCCCCCACGGGCCACTACGCATTTACTACTACGAAAAGGCAGCGCCTATTTCAGCTGGCGAGTGTGATGACCACCCTGCGTGGAAGTTGACAGAGGTTCCGAACCCGACCTGTCGGGAAGCGCTACAGCATTCACTCGCCAATGGCCATAGTGTGCTCGATACACTGGTTCTCAACCGATAAAGAGAAAATGAGAGGAAATGTCCGATTGCCGATGCGTAACAACTTTGGCCCTTGTCAGTACTTGGGCGGGTAAGTGCATCGGAACACAGGGTACTGTTGGCAGTTTTACTTCCTATTTTTCTTTCTCCTTTGTTTTCGGAGCCACAGCCCGATTCGGTCAGGGAGACGCCACCGTGAAATGAAGGGGCGTGCTGTGTGTCCATCGCCTCGCCTCTCCTTACCTCTCTCAGTCGTTTCTCGTGCTTGTTGTTTTGATATAGGCCGATTTGAGAGCGTCAGCTCTCGCGTCAGCCGAGCAAAGTCGAGACAAGTCGAGACACACTACAGGCTGGTCTGCAGCGAGTAACAGGGAGGAAAACAAAATATTAATTTCAAGGCGCGTGGCAAAAGTACCCATACGCGAAATTAAAAGCCTGCTGCGGTGGCCGGGAATCGAACCCGGATCAACTGCTTGGAAGGCAACTATGCTGACCATTACACCACCACCGCACAAGGGAGCGCCCCGGCGCCGCACTGTGTCGGCTTCCCGCCTGTCGGCAGCGGCCGAAGGTGATGGTACCTGGCAGGCGCATTTCGAGGTAGGCTAGGGGAGCACATCCAGACGCATTCGGACAGCATATCCGCGCACATTTCGCATCCTTTGGCAAGAGTCGGCTCTGGCGACGCAAGAGTACGCAGAGGACGGCGTTCTGGCGGCGATTTTAAGCAGTACAGTGCAGGGTTCAGCGTCTGCAGCATCTTCTCGGCAGAATGCTATGGCGCTTGACGACAGTCCCACTTTCCCTTAAGACAACTGCTCGGGAAGCAGCTTGAAGTTGATACCGACCGGAGCATCGGTGGTTCAGTGGTAGAATGCTCGCCTGCCACGCGGGCGGCCCGGGTTCGATTCCCGGCCGATGCATCATTTTGCTTTTCCCGCGGTAATGCTGCCGTGTGGCTTGCGCGCTTGACATGCACGATCCACAAGAATGTATAGCTGGATTCCCTTGAGAAGAACCGAGAACGCAGCACTGGCGGGTCCCCACTGGGACGCTCGCATCATGTTCTATAGACTAGCGTCGGCCTGGCCTCACAAGTTGCTGTGTCCAGGTGCCTCCGAGGCACTGAACTTTAACGACAAGGAGTGCTGCCTATCGTTGCAAAAGCTGCAGCAACACCGCAATCAACTGGGCCGGCAATGCACGTGTAGCAAACAGAACACGTTATCCAGGAAGTACAGTGTCTTCACGTCTAACATTCGGTATGATACTTACCCAGTTTCCAGGACAAACGGTTCACCGGTGCCTCGGTAGCGCAGTAGGCAGCGCGTAAGTCTCATAATCTTAAGGTCGTGAGTTCGATCCTCACCCGGGGCATTTAATTTTCTGTGACTGATGGTGGTGCTGTTGCTGGGGCCCCAACTTATTTCTTGTTTGTTATCCACAACGCTTCAGCGGGAAAATGTTTACTTCCTGTTATTGCTACTTACAGCTTCCCTTTTCCTCTTCTCCCAGCAGAGCATGAAGCCAAAAGCATTGCTCTGAGACGTTTGAGGTGCGCGCCTTGCCAGTCAGCATGCGCAAAGATGCTCGCAAAGAGAGATGGGCGCGGACGCGGGACTCGGCACGAAATGCGCCAAGGGACCGTCCGAACCGTCGAAGAAACGCACAGATCCGGTGTGGTCTAGTGGCTAGGATACCTGGCTTTCACCCAGGAGGCCCGGGTTCGATTCCCGGTACCGGAACGGAATTTTTTCCACACTACTCGTGACAAGTTTGAGCTGTCCGAGCTGCCGTTTCCCGTCCTGCTCGCAATATAGCTACTGTTTCGTGACAGTCAGCAGAATATAGACGAGGGAAGCAGACACACGACGGCCATAGAAATGGTGTATGGCTTCATGCCACACGGTTCCAGTGTAGGCCTGAGCAACTGCATCTGTCGAGGCCCGTTAGCTCAGTTGGTTAGAGCGTCGTGCTAATAACGCGAAGGTCGTGGGTTCGATCCCCCCACGGGCCACTACGCATTTACTACTACGAAAAGGCAGCGCCTATTTCAGCTGGCGAGTGTGATGACCACCCTGCGTGGAAGTTGACAGAGGTTCCGAACCCGACCTGTCGGGAAGCGCTACAGCATTCACTCGCCAATGGCCATAGTGTGCTCGATACACTGGTTCTCAACCGATAAAGAGAAAATGAGAGGAAATGTCCGATTGCCGATGCGTAACAACTTTGGCCCTTGTCAGTACTTGGGCGGGTAAGTGCATCGGAACACAGGGTACTGTTGGCAGTTTTACTTCCTATTTTTCTTTCTCCTTTGTTTTCGGAGCCACAGCCCGATTCGGTCAGGGAGACGCCACCGTGAAATGAAGGGGCGTGCTGTGTGTCCATCGCCTCGCCTCTCCTTACCTCTCTCAGTCGTTTCTCGTGCTTGTTGTTTTGATATAGGCCGATTTGAGAGCGTCAGCTCTCGCGTCAGCCGAGCAAAGTCGAGACAAGTCGAGACACACTACAGGCTGGTCTGCAGCGAGTAACAGGGAGGAAAACAAAACATTAATTTCAAGGCGCGTGGCAAAAGTACCCATACGCGAAATTAAAAGCCTGCTGCGGTGGCCGGGAATCGAACCCGGATCAACTGCTTGGAAGGCAACTATGCTGACCATTACACCACCACCGCACAAGGGAGCGCCCCGGCGCCGCACTGTGTCGGCTTCCCGCCTGTCGGCAGCGGCCGAAGGTGATGGTACCTGGCAGGCGCATTTCGAGGTAGGCTAGGGGAGCACATCCAGACGCATTCGGACAGCATATCCGCGCACATTTCGCATCCTTTGGCAAGAGTCGGCTCTGGCGACGCAAGAGTACGCAGAGGACGGCGTTCTGGCGGCGATTTTAAGCAGTACAGTGCAGGGTTCAGCGTCTGCAGCATCTTCTCGGCAGAATGCTATGGCGCTTGACGACAGTCCCACTTTCCCTTAAGACAACTGCTCGGGAAGCAGCTTGAAGTTGATACCGACCGGAGCATCGGTGGTTCAGTGGTAGAATGCTCGCCTGCCACGCGGGCGGCCCGGGTTCGATTCCCGGCCGATGCATCATTTTGCTTTTCCCGCGGTAATGCTGCCGTGTGGCTTGCGCGCTTGACATGCACGATCCACAAGAATGTATAGCTGGATTCCCTTGAGAAGAACCGAGAACGCAGCACTGGCGGGTCCCCACTGGGACGCTCGCATCATGTTCTATAGACTAGCGTCGGCCTGGCCTCACAAGTTGCTGTGTCCAGGTGCCTCCGAGGCACTGAACTTTAACGACAAGGAGTGCTGCCTATCGTTGCAAAAGCTGCAGCAACACCGCAATCAACTGGGCCGGCAATGCACGTGTAGCAAACAGAACACGTTATCCAGGAAGTACAGTGTCTTCACGTCTAACATTCGGTATGATACTTACCCAGTTTCCAGGACAAACGGTTCACCGGTGCCTCGGTAGCGCAGTAGGCAGCGCGTAAGTCTCATAATCTTAAGGTCGTGAGTTCGATCCTCACCCGGGGCATTTAATTTTCTGTGACTGATGGTGGTGCTGTTGCTGGGGCCCCAACTTATTTCTTGTTTGTTATCCACAACGCTTCAGCGGGAAAATGTTTACTTCCTGTTATTGCTACTTACAGCTTCCCTTTTCCTCTTCTCCCAGCAGAGCATGAAGCCAAAAGCATTGCTCTGAGACGTTTGAGGTGCGCGCCTTGCCAGTCAGCATGCGCAAAGATGCTCGCAAAGAGAGATGGGCGCGGACGCGGGACTCGGCACGAAATGCGCCAAGGGACCGTCCGAACCGTCGAAGAAACGCACAGATCCGGTGTGGTCTAGTGGCTAGGATACCTGGCTTTCACCCAGGAGGCCCGGGTTCGATTCCCGGTACCGGAACGGAATTTTTTCCACACTACTCGTGACAAGTTTGAGCTGTCCGAGCTGCCGTTTCCCGTCCTGCTCGCAATATAGCTACTGTTTCGTGACAGTCAGCAGAATATAGACGAGGGAAGCAGACACACGACGGCCATAGAAATGGTGTATGGCTTCATGCCACACGGTTCCAGTGTAGGCCTGAGCAACTGCATCTGTCGAGGCCCGTTAGCTCAGTTGGTTAGAGCGTCGTGCTAATAACGCGAAGGTCGTGGGTTCGATCCCCCCACGGGCCACTACGCATTTACTACTACGAAAAGGCAGCGCCTATTTCAGCTGGCGAGTGTGATGACCACCCTGCGTGGAAGTTGACAGAGGTTCCGAACCCGACCTGTCGGGAAGCGCTACAGCATTCACTCGCCAATGGCCATAGTGTGCTCGATACACTGGTTCTCAACCGATAAAGAGAAAATGAGAGGAAATGTCCGATTGCCGATGCGTAACAACTTTGGCCCTTGTCAGTACTTGGGCGGGTAAGTGCATCGGAACACAGGGTACTGTTGGCAGTTTTACTTCCTATTTTTCTTTCTCCTTTGTTTTCGGAGCCACAGCCCGATTCGGTCAGGGAGACGCCACCGTGAAATGAAGGGGCGTGCTGTGTGTCCATCGCCTCGCCTCTCCTTACCTCTCTCAGTCGTTTCTCGTGCTTGTTGTTTTGATATAGGCCGATTTGAGAGCGTCAGCTCTCGCGTCAGCCGAGCAAAGTCGAGACAAGTCGAGACACACTACAGGCTGGTCTGCAGCGAGTAACAGGGAGGAAAACAAAATATTAATTTCAAGGCGCGTGGCAAAAGTACCCATACGCGAAATTAAAAGCCTGCTGCGGTGGCCGGGAATCGAACCCGGATCAACTGCTTGGAAGGCAACTATGCTGACCATTACACCACCACCGCACAAGGGAGCGCCCCGGCGCCGCACTGTGTCGGCTTCCCGCCTGTCGGCAGCGGCCGAAGGTGATGGTACCTGGCAGGCGCATTTCGAGGTAGGCTAGGGGAGCACATCCAGACGCATTCGGACAGCATATCCGCGCACATTTCGCATCCTTTGGCAAGAGTCGGCTCTGGCGACGCAAGAGTACGCAGAGGACGGCGTTCTGGCGGCGATTTTAAGCAGTACAGTGCAGGGTTCAGCGTCTGCAGCATCTTCTCGGCAGAATGCTATGGCGCTTGACGACAGTCCCACTTTCCCTTAAGACAACTGCTCGGGAAGCAGCTTGAAGTTGATACCGACCGGAGCATCGGTGGTTCAGTGGTAGAATGCTCGCCTGCCACGCGGGCGGCCCGGGTTCGATTCCCGGCCGATGCATCATTTTGCTTTTCCCGCGGTAATGCTGCCGTGTGGCTTGCGCGCTTGACATGCACGATCCACAAGAATGTATAGCTGGATTCCCTTGAGAAGAACCGAGAACGCAGCACTGGCGGGTCCCCACTGGGACGCTCGCATCATGTTCTATAGACTAGCGTCGGCCTGGCCTCACAAGTTGCTGTGTCCAGGTGCCTCCGAGGCACTGAACTTTAACGACAAGGAGTGCTGCCTATCGTTGCAAAAGCTGCAGCAACACCGCAATCAACTGGGCCGGCAATGCACGTGTAGCAAACAGAACACGTTATCCAGGAAGTACAGTGTCTTCACGTCTAACATTCGGTATGATACTTACCCAGTTTCCAGGACAAACGGTTCACCGGTGCCTCGGTAGCGCAGTAGGCAGCGCGTAAGTCTCATAATCTTAAGGTCGTGAGTTCGATCCTCACCCGGGGCATTTAATTTTCTGTGACTGATGGTGGTGCTGTTGCTGGGGCCCCAACTTATTTCTTGTTTGTTATCCACAACGCTTCAGCGGGAAAATGTTTACTTCCTGTTATTGCTACTTACAGCTTCCCTTTTCCTCTTCTCCCAGCAGAGCATGAAGCCAAAAGCATTGCTCTGAGACGTTTGAGGTGCGCGCCTTGCCAGTCAGCATGCGCAAAGATGCTCGCAAAGAGAGATGGGCGCGGACGCGGGACTCGGCACGAAATGCGCCAAGGGACCGTCCGAACCGTCGAAGAAACGCACAGATCCGGTGTGGTCTAGTGGCTAGGATACCTGGCTTTCACCCAGGAGGCCCGGGTTCGATTCCCGGTACCGGAACGGAATTTTTTCCACACTACTCGTGACAAGTTTGAGCTGTCCGAGCTGCCGTTTCCCGTCCTGCTCGCAATATAGCTACTGTTTCGTGACAGTCAGCAGAATATAGACGAGGGAAGCAGACACACGACGGCCATAGAAATGGTGTATGGCTTCATGCCACACGGTTCCAGTGTAGGCCTGAGCAACTGCATCTGTCGAGGCCCGTTAGCTCAGTTGGTTAGAGCGTCGTGCTAATAACGCGAAGGTCGTGGGTTCGATCCCCCCACGGGCCACTACGCATTTACTACTACGAAAAGGCAGCGCCTATTTCAGCTGGCGAGTGTGATGACCACCCTGCGTGGAAGTTGACAGAGGTTCCGAACCCGACCTGTCGGGAAGCGCTACAGCATTCACTCGCCAATGGCCATAGTGTGCTCGATACACTGGTTCTCAACCGATAAAGAGAAAATGAGAGGAAATGTCCGATTGCCGATGCGTAACAACTTTGGCCCTTGTCAGTACTTGGGCGGGTAAGTGCATCGGAACACAGGGTACTGTTGGCAGTTTTACTTCCTATTTTTCTTTCTCCTTTGTTTTCGGAGCCACAGCCCGATTCGGTCAGGGAGACGCCACCGTGAAATGAAGGGGCGTGCTGTGTGTCCATCGCCTCGCCTCTCCTTACCTCTCTCAGTCGTTTCTCGTGCTTGTTGTTTTGATATAGGCCGATTTGAGAGCGTCAGCTCTCGCGTCAGCCGAGCAAAGTCGAGACAAGTCGAGACACACTACAGGCTGGTCTGCAGCGAGTAACAGGGAGGAAAACAAAACATTAATTTCAAGGCGCGTGGCAAAAGTACCCATACGCGAAATTAAAAGCCTGCTGCAGTGGCCGGGAATCGAACCCGGATCAACTGCTTGGAAGGCAACTATGCTGACCATTACACCACCACCGCACAAGGGGGCGCCCCCGCGCCGCACTGTGTCGGCTTCCCGCCTGTCGGCAGCGGCAGAAGGTGATGGTACCTGGCAGGCGCATTTCGAGGTAGGCTAGGGGAGCACATCCAGACGCATTCGGACAGCATATCCGCGCACATTTCGCATCCTTTGGCAAGAGTCGGCTCTGGCGACGCAAGAGTACGCAGAGGACGGCGTTCTGGCGGCGATTTTAAGCAGTACAGTGCAGGGTTCAGCGTCTGCAGCATCTTCTCGGCAGAATGCTATGGCGCTTGACGACAGTCCCACTTTCCCTTAAGACAACTGCTCGGGAAGCAGCTTGAAGTTGATACCGACCGGAGCATCGGTGGTTCAGTGGTAGAATGCTCGCCTGCCACGCGGGCGGCCCGGGTTCGATTCCCGGCCGATGCATCATTTTGCTTTTCCCGCGGTAATGCTGCCGTGTGGCTTGCGCGCTTGACATGCACGATCCACAAGAATGTATAGCTGGATTCCCTTGAGAAGAACCGAGAACGCAGCACTGGCGGGTCCCCACTGGGACGCTCGCATCATGTTCTATAGACTAGCGTCGGCCTGGCCTCACAAGTTGCTGTGTCCAGGTGCCTCCGAGGCACTGAACTTTAACGACAAGGAGTGCTGCCTATCGTTGCAAAAGCTGCAGCAACACCGCAATCAACTGGGCCGGCAATGCACGTGTAGCAAACAGAACACGTTATCCAGGAAGTACAGTGTCTTCACGTCTAACATTCGGTATGATACTTACCCAGTTTCCAGGACAAACGGTTCACCGGTGCCTCGGTAGCGCAGTAGGCAGCGCGTAAGTCTCATAATCTTAAGGTCGTGAGTTCGATCCTCACCCGGGGCATTTAATTTTCTGTGACTGATGGTGGTGCTGTTGCTGGGGCCCCAACTTATTTCTTGTTTGTTATCCACAACGCTTCAGCGGGAAAATGTTTACTTCCTGTTATTGCTACTTACAGCTTCCCTTTTCCTCTTCTCCCAGCAGAGCATGAAGCCAAAAGCATTGCTCTGAGACGTTTGAGGTGCGCGCCTTGCCAGTCAGCATGCGCAAAGATGCTCGCAAAGAGAGATGGGCGCGGACGCGGGACTCGGCACGAAATGCGCCAAGGGACCGTCCGAACCGTCGAAGAAACGCACAGATCCGGTGTGGTCTAGTGGCTAGGATACCTGGCTTTCACCCAGGAGGCCCGGGTTCGATTCCCGGTACCGGAACGGAATTTTTTCCACACTACTCGTGACAAGTTTGAGCTGTCCGAGCTGCCGTTTCCCGTCCTGCTCGCAATATAGCTACTGTTTCGTGACAGTCAGCAGAATATAGACGAGGGAAGCAGACACACGACGGCCATAGAAATGGTGTATGGCTTCATGCCACACGGTTCCAGTGTAGGCCTGAGCAACTGCATCTGTCGAGGCCCGTTAGCTCAGTTGGTTAGAGCGTCGTGCTAATAACGCGAAGGTCGTGGGTTCGATCCCCCCACGGGCCACTACGCATTTACTACTACGAAAAGGCAGCGCCTATTTCAGCTGGCGAGTGTGATGACCACCCTGCGTGGAAGTTGACAGAGGTTCCGAACCCGACCTGTCGGGAAGCGCTACAGCATTCACTCGCCAATGGCCATAGTGTGCTCGATACACTGGTTCTCAACCGATAAAGAGAAAATGAGAGGAAATGTCCGATTGCCGATGCGTAACAACTTTGGCCCTTGTCAGTACTTGGGCGGGTAAGTGCATCGGAACACAGGGTACTGTTGGCAGTTTTACTTCCTATTTTTCTTTCTCCTTTGTTTTCGGAGCCACAGCCCGATTCGGTCAGGGAGACGCCACCGTGAAATGAAGGGGCGTGCTGTGTGTCCATCGCCTCGCCTCTCCTTACCTCTCTCAGTCGTTTCTCGTGCTTGTTGTTTTGATATAGGCCGATTTGAGAGCGTCAGCTCTCGCGTCAGCCGAGCAAAGTCGAGACAAGTCGAGACACACTACAGGCTGGTCTGCAGCGAGTAACAGGGAGGAAAACAAAACATTAATTTCAAGGCGCGTGGCAAAAGTACCCATACGCGAAATTAAAAGCCTGCTGCGGTGGCCGGGAATCGAACCCGGATCAACTGCTTGGAAGGCAACTATGCTGACCATTACACCACCACCGCACAAGGGAGCGCCCCGGCGCCGCACTGTGTCGGCTTCCCGCCTGTCGGCAGCGGCCGAAGGTGATGGTACCTGGCAGGCGCATTTCGAGGTAGGCTAGGGGAGCACATCCAGACGCATTCGGACAGCATATCCGCGCACATTTCGCATCCTTTGGCAAGAGTCGGCTCTGGCGACGCAAGAGTACGCAGAGGACGGCGTTCTGGCGGCGATTTTAAGCAGTACAGTGCAGGGTTCAGCGTCTGCAGCATCTTCTCGGCAGAATGCTATGGCGCTTGACGACAGTCCCACTTTCCCTTAAGACAACTGCTCGGGAAGCAGCTTGAAGTTGATACCGACCGGAGCATCGGTGGTTCAGTGGTAGAATGCTCGCCTGCCACGCGGGCGGCCCGGGTTCGATTCCCGGCCGATGCATCATTTTGCTTTTCCCGCGGTAATGCTGCCGTGTGGCTTGCGCGCTTGACATGCACGATCCACAAGAATGTATAGCTGGATTCCCTTGAGAAGAACCGAGAACGCAGCACTGGCGGGTCCCCACTGGGACGCTCGCATCATGTTCTATAGACTAGCGTCGGCCTGGCCTCACAAGTTGCTGTGTCCAGGTGCCTCCGAGGCACTGAACTTTAACGACAAGGAGTGCTGCCTATCGTTGCAAAAGCTGCAGCAACACCGCAATCAACTGGGCCGGCAATGCACGTGTAGCAAACAGAACACGTTATCCAGGAAGTACAGTGTCTTCACGTCTAACATTCGGTATGATACTTACCCAGTTTCCAGGACAAACGGTTCACCGGTGCCTCGGTAGCGCAGTAGGCAGCGCGTAAGTCTCATAATCTTAAGGTCGTGAGTTCGATCCTCACCCGGGGCATTTAATTTTCTGTGACTGATGGTGGTGCTGTTGCTGGGGCCCCAACTTATTTCTTGTTTGTTATCCACAACGCTTCAGCGGGAAAATGTTTACTTCCTGTTATTGCTACTTACAGCTTCCCTTTTCCTCTTCTCCCAGCAGAGCATGAAGCCAAAAGCATTGCTCTGAGACGTTTGAGGTGCGCGCCTTGCCAGTCAGCATGCGCAAAGATGCTCGCAAAGAGAGATGGGCGCGGACGCGGGACTCGGCACGAAATGCGCCAAGGGACCGTCCGAACCGTCGAAGAAACGCACAGATCCGGTGTGGTCTAGTGGCTAGGATACCTGGCTTTCACCCAGGAGGCCCGGGTTCGATTCCCGGTACCGGAACGGAATTTTTTCCACACTACTCGTGACAAGTTTGAGCTGTCCGAGCTGCCGTTTCCCGTCCTGCTCGCAATATAGCTACTGTTTCGTGACAGTCAGCAGAATATAGACGAGGGAAGCAGACACACGACGGCCATAGAAATGGTGTATGGCTTCATGCCACACGGTTCCAGTGTAGGCCTGAGCAACTGCATCTGTCGAGGCCCGTTAGCTCAGTTGGTTAGAGCGTCGTGCTAATAACGCGAAGGTCGTGGGTTCGATCCCCCCACGGGCCACTACGCATTTACTACTACGAAAAGGCAGCGCCTATTTCAGCTGGCGAGTGTGATGACCACCCTGCGTGGAAGTTGACAGAGGTTCCGAACCCGACCTGTCGGGAAGCGCTACAGCATTCACTCGCCAATGGCCATAGTGTGCTCGATACACTGGTTCTCAACCGATAAAGAGAAAATGAGAGGAAATGTCCGATTGCCGATGCGTAACAACTTTGGCCCTTGTCAGTACTTGGGCGGGTAAGTGCATCGGAACACAGGGTACTGTTGGCAGTTTTACTTCCTATTTTTCTTTCTCCTTTGTTTTCGGAGCCACAGCCCGATTCGGTCAGGGAGACGCCACCGTGAAATGAAGGGGCGTGCTGTGTGTCCATCGCCTCGCCTCTCCTTACCTCTCTCAGTCGTTTCTCGTGCTTGTTGTTTTGATATAGGCCGATTTGAGAGCGTCAGCTCTCGCGTCAGCCGAGCAAAGTCGAGACAAGTCGAGACACACTACAGGCTGGTCTGCAGCGAGTAACAGGGAGGAAAACAAAATATTAATTTCAAGGCGCGTGGCAAAAGTACCCATACGCGAAATTAAAAGCCTGCTGCGGTGGCCGGGAATCGAACCCGGATCAACTGCTTGGAAGGCAACTATGCTGACCATTACACCACCACCGCACAAGGGAGCGCCCCGGCGCCGCACTGTGTCGGCTTCCCGCCTGTCGGCAGCGGCCGAAGGTGATGGTACCTGGCAGGCGCATTTCGAGGTAGGCTAGGGGAGCACATCCAGACGCATTCGGACAGCATATCCGCGCACATTTCGCATCCTTTGGCAAGAGTCGGCTCTGGCGACGCAAGAGTACGCAGAGGACGGCGTTCTGGCGGCGATTTTAAGCAGTACAGTGCAGGGTTCAGCGTCTGCAGCATCTTCTCGGCAGAATGCTATGGCGCTTGACGACAGTCCCACTTTCCCTTAAGACAACTGCTCGGGAAGCAGCTTGAAGTTGATACCGACCGGAGCATCGGTGGTTCAGTGGTAGAATGCTCGCCTGCCACGCGGGCGGCCCGGGTTCGATTCCCGGCCGATGCATCATTTTGCTTTTCCCGCGGTAATGCTGCCGTGTGGCTTGCGCGCTTGACATGCACGATCCACAAGAATGTATAGCTGGATTCCCTTGAGAAGAACCGAGAACGCAGCACTGGCGGGTCCCCACTGGGACGCTCGCATCATGTTCTATAGACTAGCGTCGGCCTGGCCTCACAAGTTGCTGTGTCCAGGTGCCTCCGAGGCACTGAACTTTAACGACAAGGAGTGCTGCCTATCGTTGCAAAAGCTGCAGCAACACCGCAATCAACTGGGCCGGCAATGCACGTGTAGCAAACAGAACACGTTATCCAGGAAGTACAGTGTCTTCACGTCTAACATTCGGTATGATACTTACCCAGTTTCCAGGACAAACGGTTCACCGGTGCCTCGGTAGCGCAGTAGGCAGCGCGTAAGTCTCATAATCTTAAGGTCGTGAGTTCGATCCTCACCCGGGGCATTTAATTTTCTGTGACTGATGGTGGTGCTGTTGCTGGGGCCCCAACTTATTTCTTGTTTGTTATCCACAACGCTTCAGCGGGAAAATGTTTACTTCCTGTTATTGCTACTTACAGCTTCCCTTTTCCTCTTCTCCCAGCAGAGCATGAAGCCAAAAGCATTGCTCTGAGACGTTTGAGGTGCGCGCCTTGCCAGTCAGCATGCGCAAAGATGCTCGCAAAGAGAGATGGGCGCGGACGCGGGACTCGGCACGAAATGCGCCAAGGGACCGTCCGAACCGTCGAAGAAACGCACAGATCCGGTGTGGTCTAGTGGCTAGGATACCTGGCTTTCACCCAGGAGGCCCGGGTTCGATTCCCGGTACCGGAACGGAATTTTTTCCACACTACTCGTGACAAGTTTGAGCTGTCCGAGCTGCCGTTTCCCGTCCTGCTCGCAATATAGCTACTGTTTCGTGACAGTCAGCAGAATATAGACGAGGGAAGCAGACACACGACGGCCATAGAAATGGTGTATGGCTTCATGCCACACGGTTCCAGTGTAGGCCTGAGCAACTGCATCTGTCGAGGCCCGTTAGCTCAGTTGGTTAGAGCGTCGTGCTAATAACGCGAAGGTCGTGGGTTCGATCCCCCCACGGGCCACTACGCATTTACTACTACGAAAAGGCAGCGCCTATTTCAGCTGGCGAGTGTGATGACCACCCTGCGTGGAAGTTGACAGAGGTTCCGAACCCGACCTGTCGGGAAGCGCTACAGCATTCACTCGCCAATGGCCATAGTGTGCTCGATACACTGGTTCTCAACCGATAAAGAGAAAATGAGAGGAAATGTCCGATTGCCGATGCGTAACAACTTTGGCCCTTGTCAGTACTTGGGCGGGTAAGTGCATCGGAACACAGGGTACTGTTGGCAGTTTTACTTCCTATTTTTCTTTCTCCTTTGTTTTCGGAGCCACAGCCCGATTCGGTCAGGGAGACGCCACCGTGAAATGAAGGGGCGTGCTGTGTGTCCATCGCCTCGCCTCTCCTTACCTCTCTCAGTCGTTTCTCGTGCTTGTTGTTTTGATATAGGCCGATTTGAGAGCGTCAGCTCTCGCGTCAGCCGAGCAAAGTCGAGACAAGTCGAGACACACTACAGGCTGGTCTGCAGCGAGTAACAGGGAGGAAAACAAAATATTAATTTCAAGGCGCGTGGCAAAAGTACCCATACGCGAAATTAAAAGCCTGCTGCGGTGGCCGGGAATCGAACCCGGATCAACTGCTTGGAAGGCAACTATGCTGACCATTACACCACCACCGCACAAGGGAGCGCCCCGGCGCCGCACTGTGTCGGCTTCCCGCCTGTCGGCAGCGGCCGAAGGTGATGGTACCTGGCAGGCGCATTTCGAGGTAGGCTAGGGGAGCACATCCAGACGCATTCGGACAGCATATCCGCGCACATTTCGCATCCTTTGGCAAGAGTCGGCTCTGGCGACGCAAGAGTACGCAGAGGACGGCGTTCTGGCGGCGATTTTAAGCAGTACAGTGCAGGGTTCAGCGTCTGCAGCATCTTCTCGGCAGAATGCTATGGCGCTTGACGACAGTCCCACTTTCCCTTAAGACAACTGCTCGGGAAGCAGCTTGAAGTTGATACCGACCGGAGCATCGGTGGTTCAGTGGTAGAATGCTCGCCAGCCACGCGGGCGGCCCGGGTTCGATTCCCGGCCGATGCATCATTTTGCTTTTCCCGCGGTAATGCTGCCGTGTGGCTTGCGCGCTTGACATGCACGATCCACAAGAATGTATAGCTGGATTCCCTTGAGAAGAACCGAGAACGCAGCACTGGCGGGTCCCCACTGGGACGCTCGCATCATGTTCTATAGACTAGCGTCGGCCTGGCCTCACAAGTTGCTGTGTCCAGGTGCCTCCGAGGCACTGAACTTTAACGACAAGGAGTGCTGCCTATCGTTGCAAAAGCTGCAGCAACACCGCAATCAACTGGGCCGGCAATGCACGTGTAGCAAACAGAACACGTTATCCAGGAAGTACAGTGTCTTCACGTCTAACATTCGGTATGATACTTACCCAGTTTCCAGGACAAACGGTTCACCGGTGCCTCGGTAGCGCAGTAGGCAGCGCGTAAGTCTCATAATCTTAAGGTCGTGAGTTCGATCCTCACCCGGGGCATTTAATTTTCTGTGACTGATGGTGGTGCTGTTGCTGGGGCCCCAACTTATTTCTTGTTTGTTATCCACAACGCTTCAGCGGGAAAATGTTTACTTCCTGTTATTGCTACTTACAGCTTCCCTTTTCCTCTTCTCCCAGCAGAGCATGAAGCCAAAAGCATTGCTCTGAGACGTTTGAGGTGCGCGCCTTGCCAGTCAGCATGCGCAAAGATGCTCGCAAAGAGAGATGGGCGCGGACGCGGGACTCGGCACGAAATGCGCCAAGGGACCGTCCGAACCGTCGAAGAAACGCACAGATCCGGTGTGGTCTAGTGGCTAGGATACCTGGCTTTCACCCAGGAGGCCCGGGTTCGATTCCCGGTACCGGAACGGAATTTTTTCCACACTACTCGTGACAAGTTTGAGCTGTCCGAGCTGCCGTTTCCCGTCCTGCTCGCAATATAGCTACTGTTTCGTGACAGTCAGCAGAATATAGACGAGGGAAGCAGACACACGACGGCCATAGAAATGGTGTATGGCTTCATGCCACACGGTTCCAGTGTAGGCCTGAGCAACTGCATCTGTCGAGGCCCGTTAGCTCAGTTGGTTAGAGCGTCGTGCTAATAACGCGAAGGTCGTGGGTTCGATCCCCCCACGGGCCACTACGCATTTACTACTACGAAAAGGCAGCGCCTATTTCAGCTGGCGAGTGTGATGACCACCCTGCGTGGAAGTTGACAGAGGTTCCGAACCCGACCTGTCGGGAAGCGCTACAGCATTCACTCGCCAATGGCCATAGTGTGCTCGATACACTGGTTCTCAACCGATAAAGAGAAAATGAGAGGAAATGTCCGATTGCCGATGCGTAACAACTTTGGCCCTTGTCAGTACTTGGGCGGGTAAGTGCATCGGAACACAGGGTACTGTTGGCAGTTTTACTTCCTATTTTTCTTTCTCCTTTGTTTTCGGAGCCACAGCCCGATTCGGTCAGGGAGACGCCACCGTGAAATGAAGGGGCGTGCTGTGTGTCCATCGCCTCGCCTCTCCTTACCTCTCTCAGTCGTTTCTCGTGCTTGTTGTTTTGATATAGGCCGATTTGAGAGCGTCAGCTCTCGCGTCAGCCGAGCAAAGTCGAGACAAGTCGAGACACACTACAGGCTGGTCTGCAGCGAGTAACAGGGAGGAAAACAAAACATTAATTTCAAGGCGCGTGGCAAAAGTACCCATACGCGAAATTAAAAGCCTGCTGCAGTGGCCGGGAATCGAACCCGGATCAACTGCTTGGAAGGCAACTATGCTGACCATTACACCACCACCGCACAAGGGGGCGCCCCCGCGCCGCACTGTGTCGGCTTCCCGCCTGTCGGCAGCGGCAGAAGGTGATGGTACCTGGCAGGCGCATTTCGAGGTAGGCTAGGGGAGCACATCCAGACGCATTCGGACAGCATATCCGCGCACATTTCGCATCCTTTGGCAAGAGTCGGCTCTGGCGACGCAAGAGTACGCAGAGGACGGCGTTCTGGCGGCGATTTTAAGCAGTACAGTGCAGGGTTCAGCGTCTGCAGCATCTTCTCGGCAGAATGCTATGGCGCTTGACGACAGTCCCACTTTCCCTTAAGACAACTGCTCGGGAAGCAGCTTGAAGTTGATACCGACCGGAGCATCGGTGGTTCAGTGGTAGAATGCTCGCCTGCCACGCGGGCGGCCCGGGTTCGATTCCCGGCCGATGCATCATTTTGCTTTTCCCGCGGTAATGCTGCCGTGTGGCTTGCGCGCTTGACATGCACGATCCACAAGAATGTATAGCTGGATTCCCTTGAGAAGAACCGAGAACGCAGCACTGGCGGGTCCCCACTGGGACGCTCGCATCATGTTCTATAGACTAGCGTCGGCCTGGCCTCACAAGTTGCTGTGTCCAGGTGCCTCCGAGGCACTGAACTTTAACGACAAGGAGTGCTGCCTATCGTTGCAAAAGCTGCAGCAACACCGCAATCAACTGGGCCGGCAATGCACGTGTAGCAAACAGAACACGTTATCCAGGAAGTACAGTGTCTTCACGTCTAACATTCGGTATGATACTTACCCAGTTTCCAGGACAAACGGTTCACCGGTGCCTCGGTAGCGCAGTAGGCAGCGCGTAAGTCTCATAATCTTAAGGTCGTGAGTTCGATCCTCACCCGGGGCATTTAATTTTCTGTGACTGATGGTGGTGCTGTTGCTGGGGCCCCAACTTATTTCTTGTTTGTTATCCACAACGCTTCAGCGGGAAAATGTTTACTTCCTGTTATTGCTACTTACAGCTTCCCTTTTCCTCTTCTCCCAGCAGAGCATGAAGCCAAAAGCATTGCTCTGAGACGTTTGAGGTGCGCGCCTTGCCAGTCAGCATGCGCAAAGATGCTCGCAAAGAGAGATGGGCGCGGACGCGGGACTCGGCACGAAATGCGCCAAGGGACCGTCCGAACCGTCGAAGAAACGCACAGATCCGGTGTGGTCTAGTGGCTAGGATACCTGGCTTTCACCCAGGAGGCCCGGGTTCGATTCCCGGTACCGGAACGGAATTTTTTCCACACTACTCGTGACAAGTTTGAGCTGTCCGAGCTGCCGTTTCCCGTCCTGCTCGCAATATAGCTACTGTTTCGTGACAGTCAGCAGAATATAGACGAGGGAAGCAGACACACGACGGCCATAGAAATGGTGTATGGCTTCATGCCACACGGTTCCAGTGTAGGCCTGAGCAACTGCATCTGTCGAGGCCCGTTAGCTCAGTTGGTTAGAGCGTCGTGCTAATAACGCGAAGGTCGTGGGTTCGATCCCCCCACGGGCCACTACGCATTTACTACTACGAAAAGGCAGCGCCTATTTCAGCTGGCGAGTGTGATGACCACCCTGCGTGGAAGTTGACAGAGGTTCCGAACCCGACCTGTCGGGAAGCGCTACAGCATTCACTCGCCAATGGCCATAGTGTGCTCGATACACTGGTTCTCAACCGATAAAGAGAAAATGAGAGGAAATGTCCGATTGCCGATGCGTAACAACTTTGGCCCTTGTCAGTACTTGGGCGGGTAAGTGCATCGGAACACAGGGTACTGTTGGCAGTTTTACTTCCTATTTTTCTTTCTCCTTTGTTTTCGGAGCCACAGCCCGATTCGGTCAGGGAGACGCCACCGTGAAATGAAGGGGCGTGCTGTGTGTCCATCGCCTCGCCTCTCCTTACCTCTCTCAGTCGTTTCTCGTGCTTGTTGTTTTGATATAGGCCGATTTGAGAGCGTCAGCTCTCGCGTCAGCCGAGCAAAGTCGAGACAAGTCGAGACACACTACAGGCTGGTCTGCAGCGAGTAACAGGGAGGAAAACAAAACATTAATTTCAAGGCGCGTGGCAAAAGTACCCATACGCGAAATTAAAAGCCTGCTGCGGTGGCCGGGAATCGAACCCGGATCAACTGCTTGGAAGGCAACTATGCTGACCATTACACCACCACCGCACAAGGGAGCGCCCCGGCGCCGCACTGTGTCGGCTTCCCGCCTGTCGGCAGCGGCCGAAGGTGATGGTACCTGGCAGGCGCATTTCGAGGTAGGCTAGGGGAGCACATCCAGACGCATTCGGACAGCATATCCGCGCACATTTCGCATCCTTTGGCAAGAGTCGGCTCTGGCGACGCAAGAGTACGCAGAGGACGGCGTTCTGGCGGCGATTTTAAGCAGTACAGTGCAGGGTTCAGCGTCTGCAGCATCTTCTCGGCAGAATGCTATGGCGCTTGACGACAGTCCCACTTTCCCTTAAGACAATTGCTCGGGAAGCAGCTTGAAGTTGATACCGACCGGAGCATCGGTGGTTCAGTGGTAGAATGCTCGCCTGCCACGCGGGCGGCCCGGGTTCGATTCCCGGCCGATGCATCATTTTGCTTTTCCCGCGGTAATGCTGCCGTGTGGCTTGCGCGCTTGACATGCACGATCCACAAGAATGTATAGCTGGATTCCCTTGAGAAGAACCGAGAACGCAGCACTGGCGGGTCCCCACTGGGACGCTCGCATCATGTTCTATAGACTAGCGTCGGCCTGGCCTCACAAGTTGCTGTGTCCAGGTGCCTCCGAGGCACTGAACTTTAACGACAAGGAGTGCTGCCTATCGTTGCAAAAGCTGCAGCAACACCGCAATCAACTGGGCCGGCAATGCACGTGTAGCAAACAGAACACGTTATCCAGGAAGTACAGTGTCTTCACGTCTAACATTCGGTATGATACTTACCCAGTTTCCAGGACAAACGGTTCACCGGTGCCTCGGTAGCGCAGTAGGCAGCGCGTAAGTCTCATAATCTTAAGGTCGTGAGTTCGATCCTCACCTGGGGCATTTAATTTTCTGTGACTGATGGTGGTGCTGTTGCTGGGGCCCCAACTTATTTCTTGTTTGTTATCCACAACGCTTCAGCGGGAAAATGTTTACTTCCTGTTATTGCTACTTACAGCTTCCCTTTTCCTCTTCTCCCAGCAGAGCATGAAGCCAAAAGCATTGCTCTGAGACGTTTGAGGTGCGCGCCTTGCCAGTCAGCATGCGCAAAGATGCTCGCAAAGAGAGATGGGCGCGGACGCGGGACTCGGCACGAAATGCGCCAAGGGACCGTCCGAACCGTCGAAGAAACGCACAGATCCGGTGTGGTCTAGTGGCTAGGATACCTGGCTTTCACCCAGGAGGCCCGGGTTCGATTCCCGGTACCGGAACGGAATTTTTTCCACACTACTCGTGACAAGTTTGAGCTGTCCGAGCTGCCGTTTCCCGTCCTGCTCGCAATATAGCTACTGTTTCGTGACAGTCAGCAGAATATAGACGAGGGAAGCAGACACACGACGGCCATAGAAATGGTGTATGGCTTCATGCCACACGGTTCCAGTGTAGGCCTGAGCAACTGCATCTGTCGAGGCCCGTTAGCTCAGTTGGTTAGAGCGTCGTGCTAATAACGCGAAGGTCGTGGGTTCGATCCCCCCACGGGCCACTACGCATTTACTACTACGAAAAGGCAGCGCCTATTTCAGCTGGCGAGTGTGATGACCACCCTGCGTGGAAGTTGACAGAGGTTCCGAACCCGACCTGTCGGGAAGCGCTACAGCATTCACTCGCCAATGGCCATAGTGTGCTCGATACACTGGTTCTCAACCGATAAAGAGAAAATGAGAGGAAATGTCCGATTGCCGATGCGTAACAACTTTGGCCCTTGTCAGTACTTGGGCGGGTAAGTGCATCGGAACACAGGGTACTGTTGGCAGTTTTACTTCCTATTTTTCTTTCTCCTTTGTTTTCGGAGCCACAGCCCGATTCGGTCAGGGAGACGCCACCGTGAAATGAAGGGGCGTGCTGTGTGTCCATCGCCTCGCCTCTCCTTACCTCTCTCAGTCGTTTCTCGTGCTTGTTGTTTTGATATAGGCCGATTTGAGAGCGTCAGCTCTCGCGTCAGCCGAGCAAAGTCGAGACAAGTCGAGACACACTACAGGCTGGTCTGCAGCGAGTAACAGGGAGGAAAACAAAACATTAATTTCAAGGCGCGTGGCAAAAGTACCCATACGCGAAATTAAAAGCCTGCTGCGGTGGCCGGGAATCGAACCCGGATCAACTGCTTGGAAGGCAACTATGCTGACCATTACACCACCACCGCACAAGGGAGCGCCCCGGCGCCGCACTGTGTCGGCTTCCCGCCTGTCGGCAGCGGCCGAAGGTGATGGTACCTGGCAGGCGCATTTCGAGGTAGGCTAGGGGAGCACATCCAGACGCATTCGGACAGCATATCCGCGCACATTTCGCATCCTTTGGCAAGAGTCGGCTCTGGCGACGCAAGAGTACGCAGAGGACGGCGTTCTGGCGGCGATTTTAAGCAGTACAGTGCAGGGTTCAGCGTCTGCAGCATCTTCTCGGCAGAATGCTATGGCGCTTGACGACAGTCCCACTTTCCCTTAAGACAACTGCTCGGGAAGCAGCTTGAAGTTGATACCGACCGGAGCATCGGTGGTTCAGTGGTAGAATGCTCGCCTGCCACGCGGGCGGCCCGGGTTCGATTCCCGGCCGATGCATCATTTTGCTTTTCCCGCGGTAATGCTGCCGTGTGGCTTGCGCGCTTGACATGCACGATCCACAAGAATGTATAGCTGGATTCCCTTGAGAAGAACCGAGAACGCAGCACTGGCGGGTCCCCACTGGGACGCTCGCATCATGTTCTATAGACTAGCGTCGGCCTGGCCTCACAAGTTGCTGTGTCCAGGTGCCTCCGAGGCACTGAACTTTAACGACAAGGAGTGCTGCCTATCGTTGCAAAAGCTGCAGCAACACCGCAATCAACTGGGCCGGCAATGCACGTGTAGCAAACAGAACACGTTATCCAGGAAGTACAGTGTCTTCACGTCTAACATTCGGTATGATACTTACCCAGTTTCCAGGACAAACGGTTCACCGGTGCCTCGGTAGCGCAGTAGGCAGCGCGTAAGTCTCATAATCTTAAGGTCGTGAGTTCGATCCTCACCCGGGGCATTTAATTTTCTGTGACTGATGGTGGTGCTGTTGCTGGGGCCCCAACTTATTTCTTGTTTGTTATCCACAACGCTTCAGCGGGAAAATGTTTACTTCCTGTTATTGCTACTTACAGCTTCCCTTTTCCTCTTCTCCCAGCAGAGCATGAAGCCAAAAGCATTGCTCTGAGACGTTTGAGGTGCGCGCCTTGCCAGTCAGCATGCGCAAAGATGCTCGCAAAGAGAGATGGGCGCGGACGCGGGACTCGGCACGAAATGCGCCAAGGGACCGTCCGAACCGTCGAAGAAACGCACAGATCCGGTGTGGTCTAGTGGCTAGGATACCTGGCTTTCACCCAGGAGGCCCGGGTTCGATTCCCGGTACCGGAACGGAATTTTTTCCACACTACTCGTGACAAGTTTGAGCTGTCCGAGCTGCCGTTTCCCGTCCTGCTCGCAATATAGCTACTGTTTCGTGACAGTCAGCAGAATATAGACGAGGGAAGCAGACACACGACGGCCATAGAAATGGTGTATGGCTTCATGCCACACGGTTCCAGTGTAGGCCTGAGCAACTGCATCTGTCGAGGCCCGTTAGCTCAGTTGGTTAGAGCGTCGTGCTAATAACGCGAAGGTCGTGGGTTCGATCCCCCCACGGGCCACTACGCATTTACTACTACGAAAAGGCAGCGCCTATTTCAGCTGGCGAGTGTGATGACCACCCTGCGTGGAAGTTGACAGAGGTTCCGAACCCGACCTGTCGGGAAGCGCTACAGCATTCACTCGCCAATGGCCATAGTGTGCTCGATACACTGGTTCTCAACCGATAAAGAGAAAATGAGAGGAAATGTCCGATTGCCGATGCGTAACAACTTTGGCCCTTGTCAGTACTTGGGCGGGTAAGTGCATCGGAACACAGGGTACTGTTGGCAGTTTTACTTCCTATTTTTCTTTCTCCTTTGTTTTCGGAGCCACAGCCCGATTCGGTCAGGGAGACGCCACCGTGAAATGAAGGGGCGTGCTGTGTGTCCATCGCCTCGCCTCTCCTTACCTCTCTCAGTCGTTTCTCGTGCTTGTTGTTTTGATATAGGCCGATTTGAGAGCGTCAGCTCTCGCGTCAGCCGAGCAAAGTCGAGACAAGTCGAGACACACTACAGGCTGGTCTGCAGCGAGTAACAGGGAGGAAAACAAAATATTAATTTCAAGGCGCGTGGCAAAAGTACCCATACGCGAAATTAAAAGCCTGCTGCGGTGGCCGGGAATCGAACCCGGATCAACTGCTTGGAAGGCAACTATGCTGACCATTACACCACCACCGCACAAGGGAGCGCCCCGGCGCCGCACTGTGTCGGCTTCCCGCCTGTCGGCAGCGGCCGAAGGTGATGGTACCTGGCAGGCGCATTTCGAGGTAGGCTAGGGGAGCACATCCAGACGCATTCGGACAGCATATCCGCGCACATTTCGCATCCTTTGGCAAGAGTCGGCTCTGGCGACGCAAGAGTACGCAGAGGACGGCGTTCTGGCGGCGATTTTAAGCAGTACAGTGCAGGGTTCAGCGTCTGCAGCATCTTCTCGGCAGAATGCTATGGCGCTTGACGACAGTCCCACTTTCCCTTAAGACAACTGCTCGGGAAGCAGCTTGAAGTTGATACCGACCGGAGCATCGGTGGTTCAGTGGTAGAATGCTCGCCTGCCACGCGGGCGGCCCGGGTTCGATTCCCGGCCGATGCATCATTTTGCTTTTCCCGCGGTAATGCTGCCGTGTGGCTTGCGCGCTTGACATGCACGATCCACAAGAATGTATAGCTGGATTCCCTTGAGAAGAACCGAGAACGCAGCACTGGCGGGTCCCCACTGGGACGCTCGCATCATGTTCTATAGACTAGCGTCGGCCTGGCCTCACAAGTTGCTGTGTCCAGGTGCCTCCGAGGCACTGAACTTTAACGACAAGGAGTGCTGCCTATCGTTGCAAAAGCTGCAGCAACACCGCAATCAACTGGGCCGGCAATGCACGTGTAGCAAACAGAACACGTTATCCAGGAAGTACAGTGTCTTCACGTCTAACATTCGGTATGATACTTACCCAGTTTCCAGGACAAACGGTTCACCGGTGCCTCGGTAGCGCAGTAGGCAGCGCGTAAGTCTCATAATCTTAAGGTCGTGAGTTCGATCCTCACCCGGGGCATTTAATTTTCTGTGACTGATGGTGGTGCTGTTGCTGGGGCCCCAACTTATTTCTTGTTTGTTATCCACAACGCTTCAGCGGGAAAATGTTTACTTCCTGTTATTGCTACTTACAGCTTCCCTTTTCCTCTTCTCCCAGCAGAGCATGAAGCCAAAAGCATTGCTCTGAGACGTTTGAGGTGCGCGCCTTGCCAGTCAGCATGCGCAAAGATGCTCGCAAAGAGAGATGGGCGCGGACGCGGGACTCGGCACGAAATGCGCCAAGGGACCGTCCGAACCGTCGAAGAAACGCACAGATCCGGTGTGGTCTAGTGGCTAGGATACCTGGCTTTCACCCAGGAGGCCCGGGTTCGATTCCCGGTACCGGAACGGAATTTTTTCCACACTACTCGTGACAAGTTTGAGCTGTCCGAGCTGCCGTTTCCCGTCCTGCTCGCAATATAGCTACTGTTTCGTGACAGTCAGCAGAATATAGACGAGGGAAGCAGACACACGACGGCCATAGAAATGGTGTATGGCTTCATGCCACACGGTTCCAGTGTAGGCCTGAGCAACTGCATCTGTCGAGGCCCGTTAGCTCAGTTGGTTAGAGCGTCGTGCTAATAACGCGAAGGTCGTGGGTTCGATCCCCCCACGGGCCACTACGCATTTACTACTACGAAAAGGCAGCGCCTATTTCAGCTGGCGAGTGTGATGACCACCCTGCGTGGAAGTTGACAGAGGTTCCGAACCCGACCTGTCGGGAAGCGCTACAGCATTCACTCGCCAATGGCCATAGTGTGCTCGATACACTGGTTCTCAACCGATAAAGAGAAAATGAGAGGAAATGTCCGATTGCCGATGCGTAACAACTTTGGCCCTTGTCAGTACTTGGGCGGGTAAGTGCATCGGAACACAGGGTACTGTTGGCAGTTTTACTTCCTATTTTTCTTTCTCCTTTGTTTTCGGAGCCACAGCCCGATTCGGTCAGGGAGACGCCACCGTGAAATGAAGGGGCGTGCTGTGTGTCCATCGCCTCGCCTCTCCTTACCTCTCTCAGTCGTTTCTCGTGCTTGTTGTTTTGATATAGGCCGATTTGAGAGCGTCAGCTCTCGCGTCAGCCGAGCAAAGTCGAGACAAGTCGAGACACACTACAGGCTGGTCTGCAGCGAGTAACAGGGAGGAAAACAAAATATTAATTTCAAGGCGCGTGGCAAAAGTACCCATACGCGAAATTAAAAGCCTGCTGCGGTGGCCGGGAATCGAACCCGGATCAACTGCTTGGAAGGCAACTATGCTGACCATTACACCACCACCGCACAAGGGAGCGCCCCGGCGCCGCACTGTGTCGGCTTCCCGCCTGTCGGCAGCGGCCGAAGGTGATGGTACCTGGCAGGCGCATTTCGAGGTAGGCTAGGGGAGCACATCCAGACGCATTCGGACAGCATATCCGCGCACATTTCGCATCCTTTGGCAAGAGTCGGCTCTGGCGACGCAAGAGTACGCAGAGGACGGCGTTCTGGCGGCGATTTTAAGCAGTACAGTGCAGGGTTCAGCGTCTGCAGCATCTTCTCGGCAGAATGCTATGGCGCTTGACGACAGTCCCACTTTCCCTTAAGACAACTGCTCGGGAAGCAGCTTGAAGTTGATACCGACCGGAGCATCGGTGGTTCAGTGGTAGAATGCTCGCCTGCCACGCGGGCGGCCCGGGTTCGATTCCCGGCCGATGCATCATTTTGCTTTTCCCGCGGTAATGCTGCCGTGTGGCTTGCGCGCTTGACATGCACGATCCACAAGAATGTATAGCTGGATTCCCTTGAGAAGAACCGAGAACGCAGCACTGGCGGGTCCCCACTGGGACGCTCGCATCATGTTCTATAGACTAGCGTCGGCCTGGCCTCACAAGTTGCTGTGTCCAGGTGCCTCCGAGGCACTGAACTTTAACGACAAGGAGTGCTGCCTATCGTTGCAAAAGCTGCAGCAACACCGCAATCAACTGGGCCGGCAATGCACGTGTAGCAAACAGAACACGTTATCCAGGAAGTACAGTGTCTTCACGTCTAACATTCGGTATGATACTTACCCAGTTTCCAGGACAAACGGTTCACCGGTGCCTCGGTAGCGCAGTAGGCAGCGCGTAAGTCTCATAATCTTAAGGTCGTGAGTTCGATCCTCACCCGGGGCATTTAATTTTCTGTGACTGATGGTGGTGCTGTTGCTGGGGCCCCAACTTATTTCTTGTTTGTTATCCACAACGCTTCAGCGGGAAAATGTTTACTTCCTGTTATTGCTACTTACAGCTTCCCTTTTCCTCTTCTCCCAGCAGAGCATGAAGCCAAAAGCATTGCTCTGAGACGTTTGAGGTGCGCGCCTTGCCAGTCAGCATGCGCAAAGATGCTCGCAAAGAGAGATGGGCGCGGACGCGGGACTCGGCACGAAATGCGCCAAGGGACCGTCCGAACCGTCGAAGAAACGCACAGATCCGGTGTGGTCTAGTGGCTAGGATACCTGGCTTTCACCCAGGAGGCCCGGGTTCGATTCCCGGTACCGGAACGGAATTTTTTCCACACTACTCGTGACAAGTTTGAGCTGTCCGAGCTGCCGTTTCCCGTCCTGCTCGCAATATAGCTACTGTTTCGTGACAGTCAGCAGAATATAGACGAGGGAAGCAGACACACGACGGCCATAGAAATGGTGTATGGCTTCATGCCACACGGTTCCAGTGTAGGCCTGAGCAACTGCATCTGTCGAGGCCCGTTAGCTCAGTTGGTTAGAGCGTCGTGCTAATAACGCGAAGGTCGTGGGTTCGATCCCCCCACGGGCCACTACGCATTTACTACTACGAAAAGGCAGCGCCTATTTCAGCTGGCGAGTGTGATGACCACCCTGCGTGGAAGTTGACAGAGGTTCCGAACCCGACCTGTCGGGAAGCGCTACAGCATTCACTCGCCAATGGCCATAGTGTGCTCGATACACTGGTTCTCAACCGATAAAGAGAAAATGAGAGGAAATGTCCGATTGCCGATGCGTAACAACTTTGGCCCTTGTCAGTACTTGGGCGGGTAAGTGCATCGGAACACAGGGTACTGTTGGCAGTTTTACTTCCTATTTTTCTTTCTCCTTTGTTTTCGGAGCCACAGCCCGATTCGGTCAGGGAGACGCCACCGTGAAATGAAGGGGCGTGCTGTGTGTCCATCGCCTCGCCTCTCCTTACCTCTCTCAGTCGTTTCTCGTGCTTGTTGTTTTGATATAGGCCGATTTGAGAGCGTCAGCTCTCGCGTCAGCCGAGCAAAGTCGAGACAAGTCGAGACACACTACAGGCTGGTCTGCAGCGAGTAACAGGGAGGAAAACAAAACATTAATTTCAAGGCGCGTGGCAAAAGTACCCATACGCGAAATTAAAAGCCTGCTGCAGTGGCCGGGAATCGAACCCGGATCAACTGCTTGGAAGGCAACTATGCTGACCATTACACCACCACCGCACAAGGGGGCGCCCCCGCGCCGCACTGTGTCGGCTTCCCGCCTGTCGGCAGCGGCAGAAGGTGATGGTACCTGGCAGGCGCATTTCGAGGTAGGCTAGGGGAGCACATCCAGACGCATTCGGACAGCATATCCGCGCACATTTCGCATCCTTTGGCAAGAGTCGGCTCTGGCGACGCAAGAGTACGCAGAGGACGGCGTTCTGGCGGCGATTTTAAGCAGTACAGTGCAGGGTTCAGCGTCTGCAGCATCTTCTCGGCAGAATGCTATGGCGCTTGACGACAGTCCCACTTTCCCTTAAGACAACTGCTCGGGAAGCAGCTTGAAGTTGATACCGACCGGAGCATCGGTGGTTCAGTGGTAGAATGCTCGCCTGCCACGCGGGCGGCCCGGGTTCGATTCCCGGCCGATGCATCATTTTGCTTTTCCCGCGGTAATGCTGCCGTGTGGCTTGCGCGCTTGACATGCACGATCCACAAGAATGTATAGCTGGATTCCCTTGAGAAGAACCGAGAACGCAGCACTGGCGGGTCCCCACTGGGACGCTCGCATCATGTTCTATAGACTAGCGTCGGCCTGGCCTCACAAGTTGCTGTGTCCAGGTGCCTCCGAGGCACTGAACTTTAACGACAAGGAGTGCTGCCTATCGTTGCAAAAGCTGCAGCAACACCGCAATCAACTGGGCCGGCAATGCACGTGTAGCAAACAGAACACGTTATCCAGGAAGTACAGTGTCTTCACGTCTAACATTCGGTATGATACTTACCCAGTTTCCAGGACAAACGGTTCACCGGTGCCTCGGTAGCGCAGTAGGCAGCGCGTAAGTCTCATAATCTTAAGGTCGTGAGTTCGATCCTCACCCGGGGCATTTAATTTTCTGTGACTGATGGTGGTGCTGTTGCTGGGGCCCCAACTTATTTCTTGTTTGTTATCCACAACGCTTCAGCGGGAAAATGTTTACTTCCTGTTATTGCTACTTACAGCTTCCCTTTTCCTCTTCTCCCAGCAGAGCATGAAGCCAAAAGCATTGCTCTGAGACGTTTGAGGTGCGCGCCTTGCCAGTCAGCATGCGCAAAGATGCTCGCAAAGAGAGATGGGCGCGGACGCGGGACTCGGCACGAAATGCGCCAAGGGACCGTCCGAACCGTCGAAGAAACGCACAGATCCGGTGTGGTCTAGTGGCTAGGATACCTGGCTTTCACCCAGGAGGCCCGGGTTCGATTCCCGGTACCGGAACGGAATTTTTTCCACACTACTCGTGACAAGTTTGAGCTGTCCGAGCTGCCGTTTCCCGTCCTGCTCGCAATATAGCTACTGTTTCGTGACAGTCAGCAGAATATAGACGAGGGAAGCAGACACACGACGGCCATAGAAATGGTGTATGGCTTCATGCCACACGGTTCCAGTGTAGGCCTGAGCAACTGCATCTGTCGAGGCCCGTTAGCTCAGTTGGTTAGAGCGTCGTGCTAATAACGCGAAGGTCGTGGGTTCGATCCCCCCACGGGCCACTACGCATTTACTACTACGAAAAGGCAGCGCCTATTTCAGCTGGCGAGTGTGATGACCACCCTGCGTGGAAGTTGACAGAGGTTCCGAACCCGACCTGTCGGGAAGCGCTACAGCATTCACTCGCCAATGGCCATAGTGTGCTCGATACACTGGTTCTCAACCGATAAAGAGAAAATGAGAGGAAATGTCCGATTGCCGATGCGTAACAACTTTGGCCCTTGTCAGTACTTGGGCGGGTAAGTGCATCGGAACACAGGGTACTGTTGGCAGTTTTACTTCCTATTTTTCTTTCTCCTTTGTTTTCGGAGCCACAGCCCGATTCGGTCAGGGAGACGCCACCGTGAAATGAAGGGGCGTGCTGTGTGTCCATCGCCTCGCCTCTCCTTACCTCTCTCAGTCGTTTCTCGTGCTTGTTGTTTTGATATAGGCCGATTTGAGAGCGTCAGCTCTCGCGTCAGCCGAGCAAAGTCGAGACAAGTCGAGACACACTACAGGCTGGTCTGCAGCGAGTAACAGGGAGGAAAACAAAACATTAATTTCAAGGCGCGTGGCAAAAGTACCCATACGCGAAATTAAAAGCCTGCTGCGGTGGCCGGGAATCGAACCCGGATCAACTGCTTGGAAGGCAACTATGCTGACCATTACACCACCACCGCACAAGGGAGCGCCCCGGCGCCGCACTGTGTCGGCTTCCCGCCTGTCGGCAGCGGCCGAAGGTGATGGTACCTGGCAGGCGCATTTCGAGGTAGGCTAGGGGAGCACATCCAGACGCATTCGGACAGCATATCCGCGCACATTTCGCATCCTTTGGCAAGAGTCGGCTCTGGCGACGCAAGAGTACGCAGAGGACGGCGTTCTGGCGGCGATTTTAAGCAGTACAGTGCAGGGTTCAGCGTCTGCAGCATCTTCTCGGCAGAATGCTATGGCGCTTGACGACAGTCCCACTTTCCCTTAAGACAACTGCTCGGGAAGCAGCTTGAAGTTGATACCGACCGGAGCATCGGTGGTTCAGTGGTAGAATGCTCGCCTGCCACGCGGGCGGCCCGGGTTCGATTCCCGGCCGATGCATCATTTTGCTTTTCCCGCGGTAATGCTGCCGTGTGGCTTGCGCGCTTGACATGCACGATCCACAAGAATGTATAGCTGGATTCCCTTGAGAAGAACCGAGAACGCAGCACTGGCGGGTCCCCACTGGGACGCTCGCATCATGTTCTATAGACTAGCGTCGGCCTGGCCTCACAAGTTGCTGTGTCCAGGTACCTCCGAGGCACTGAACTTTAACGACAAGGAGTGCTGCCTATCGTTGCAAAAGCTGCAGCAACACCGCAATCAACTGGGCCGGCAATGCACGTGTAGCAAACAGAACACGTTATCCAGGAAGTACAGTGTCTTCACGTCTAACATTCGGTATGATACTTACCCAGTTTCCAGGACAAACGGTTCACCGGTGCCTCGGTAGCGCAGTAGGCAGCGCGTAAGTCTCATAATCTTAAGGTCGTGAGTTCGATCCTCACCCGGGGCATTTAATTTTCTGTGACTGATGGTGGTGCTGTTGCTGGGGCCCCAACTTATTTCTTGTTTGTTATCCACAACGCTTCAGCGGGAAAATGTTTACTTCCTGTTATTGCTACTTACAGCTTCCCTTTTCCTCTTCTCCCAGCAGAGCATGAAGCCAAAAGCATTGCTCTGAGACGTTTGAGGTGCGCGCCTTGCCAGTCAGCATGCGCAAAGATGCTCGCAAAGAGAGATGGGCGCGGACGCGGGACTCGGCACGAAATGCGCCAAGGGACCGTCCGAACCGTCGAAGAAACGCACAGATCCGGTGTGGTCTAGTGGCTAGGATACCTGGCTTTCACCCAGGAGGCCCGGGTTCGATTCCCGGTACCGGAACGGAATTTTTTCCACACTACTCGTGACAAGTTTGAGCTGTCCGAGCTGCCGTTTCCCGTCCTGCTCGCAATATAGCTACTGTTTCGTGACAGTCAGCAGAATATAGACGAGGGAAGCAGACACACGACGGCCATAGAAATGGTGTATGGCTTCATGCCACACGGTTCCAGTGTAGGCCTGAGCAACTGCATCTGTCGAGGCCCGTTAGCTCAGTTGGTTAGAGCGTCGTGCTAATAACGCGAAGGTCGTGGGTTCGATCCCCCCACGGGCCACTACGCATTTACTACTACGAAAAGGCAGCGCCTATTTCAGCTGGCGAGTGTGATGACCACCCTGCGTGGAAGTTGACAGAGGTTCCGAACCCGACCTGTCGGGAAGCGCTACAGCATTCACTCGCCAATGGCCATAGTGTGCTCGATACACTGGTTCTCAACCGATAAAGAGAAAATGAGAGGAAATGTCCGATTGCCGATGCGTAACAACTTTGGCCCTTGTCAGTACTTGGGCGGGTAAGTGCATCGGAACACAGGGTACTGTTGGCAGTTTTACTTCCTATTTTTCTTTCTCCTTTGTTTTCGGAGCCACAGCCCGATTCGGTCAGGGAGACGCCACCGTGAAATGAAGGGGCGTGCTGTGTGTCCATCGCCTCGCCTCTCCTTACCTCTCTCAGTCGTTTCTCGTGCTTGTTGTTTTGATATAGGCCGATTTGAGAGCGTCAGCTCTCGCGTCAGCCGAGCAAAGTCGAGACACACTACAGGCTGGTCTGCAGCGAGTAACAGGGAGGAAAACAAAACATTAATTTCAAGGCGCGTGGCAAAAGTACCCATACGCGAAATTAAAAGCCTGCTGCAGTGGCCGGGAATCGAACCCGGATCAACTGCTTGGAAGGCAACTATGCTGACCATTACACCACCACCGCACAAGGGAGCGCCCCGGCGCCGCACTGTGTCGGCTTCCCGCCTGTCGGCAGCGGCCGAAGGTGATGGTACCTGGCAGGCGCATTTCGAGGTAGGCTAGGGGAGCACATCCAGACGCATTCGGACAGCATATCCGCGCACATTTCGCATCCTTTGGCAAGAGTCGGCTCTGGCGACGCAAGAGTACGCAGAGGACGGCGTTCTGGCGGCGATTTTAAGCAGTACAGTGCAGGGTTCAGCGTCTGCAGCATCTTCTCGGCAGAATGCTATGGCGCTTGACGACAGTCCCACTTTCCCTTAAGACAACTGCTCGGGAAGCAGCTTGAAGTTGATACCGACCGGAGCATCGGTGGTTCAGTGGTAGAATGCTCGCCTGCCACGCGGGCGGCCCGGGTTCGATTCCCGGCCGATGCATCATTTTGCTTTTCCCGCGGTAATGCTGCCGTGTGGCTTGCGCGCTTGACATGCACGATCCACAAGAATGTATAGCTGGATTCCCTTGAGAAGACCGAGAACGCAGCACTGGCGGGTCCCCACTGGGACGCTCGCATCATGTTCTATAGACTAGCGTCGGCCTGGCCTCACAAGTTGCTGTGTCCAGGTGCCTCCGAGGCACTGAACTTTAACGACAAGGAGTGCTGCCTATCGTTGCAAAAGCTGCAGCAACACCGCAATCAACTGGGCCGGCAATGCACGTGTAGCAAACAGAACACGTTATCCAGGAAGTACAGTGTCTTCACGTCTAACATTCGGTATGATACTTACCCAGTTTCCAGGACAAACGGTTCACCGGTGCCTCGGTAGCGCAGTAGGCAGCGCGTAAGTCTCATAATCTTAAGGTCGTGAGTTCGATCCTCACCCGGGGCATTTAATTTTCTGTGACTGATGGTGGTGCTGTTGCTGGGGCCCCAACTTATTTCTTGTTTGTTATCCACAACGCTTCAGCGGGAAAATGTTTACTTCCTGTTATTGCTACTTACAGCTTCCCTTTTCCTCTTCTCCCAGCAGAGCATGAAGCCAAAAGCATTGCTCTGAGACGTTTGAGGTGCGCGCCTTGCCAGTCAGCATGCGCAAAGATGCTCGCAAAGAGAGATGGGCGCGGACGCGGGACTCGGCACGAAATGCGCCAAGGGACCGTCCGAACCGTCGAAGAAACGCACAGATCCGGTGTGGTCTAGTGGCTAGGATACCTGGCTTTCACCCAGGAGGCCCGGGTTCGATTCCCGGTACCGGAACGGAATTTTTTCCACACTACTCGTGACAAGTTTGAGCTGTCCGAGCTGCCGTTTCCCGTCCTGCTCGCAATATAGCTACTGTTTCGTGACAGTCAGCAGAATATAGACGAGGGAAGCAGACACACGACGGCCATAGAAATGGTGTATGGCTTCATGCCACACGGTTCCAGTGTAGGCCTGAGCAACTGCATCTGTCGAGGCCCGTTAGCTCAGTTGGTTAGAGCGTCGTGCTAATAACGCGAAGGTCGTGGGTTCGATCCCCCCACGGGCCACTACGCATTTACTACTGCGAAAAGGCAGCGCCTATTTCAGCTGGCGAGTGTGATGACCACCCTGCGTGGAAGTTGACAGAGGTTCCGAACCCGACCTGTCGGGAAGCGCTACAGCATTCACTCGCCAATGGCCATAGTGTGCTCGATACACTGGTTCTCAACCGATAAAGAGAAAATGAGAGGAAATGTCCGATTGCCGATGCGTAACAACTTTGGCCCTTGTCAGTACTTGGGCGGGTAAGTGCATCGGAACACAGGGTACTGTTGGCAGTTTTACTTCCTATTTTTCTTTCTCCTTTGTTTTCGGAGCCACAGCCCGATTCGGTCAGGGAGACGCCACCGTGAAATGAAGGGGCGTGCTGTGTGTCCATCGCCTCGCCTCTCCTTACCTCTCTCAGTCGTTTCTCGTGCTTGTTGTTTTGATATAGGCCGATTTGAGAGCGTCAGCTCTCGCGTCAGCCGAGCAAAGTCGAGACAAGTCGAGACACACTACAGGCTGGTCTGCAGCGAGTAACAGGGAGGAAAACAAAACATTAATTTCAAGGCGCGTGGCAAAAGTACCCATACGCGAAATTAAAAGCCTGCTGCGGTGGCCGGGAATCGAACCCGGATCAACTGCTTGGAAGGCAACTATGCTGACCATTACACCACCACCGCACAAGGGAGCGCCCCGGCGCCGCACTGTGTCGGCTTCCCGCCTGTCGGCAGCGGCCGAAGGTGATGGTACCTGGCAGGCGCATTTCGAGGTAGGCTAGGGGAGCACATCCAGACGCATTCGGACAGCATATCCGCGCACATTTCGCATCCTTTGGCAAGAGTCGGCTCTGGCGACGCAAGAGTACGCAGAGGACGGCGTTCTGGCGGCGATTTTAAGCAGTACAGTGCAGGGTTCAGCGTCTGCAGCATCTTCTCGGCAGAATGCTATGGCGCTTGACGACAGTCCCACTTTCCCTTAAGACAACTGCTCGGGAAGCAGCTTGAAGTTGATACCGACCGGAGCATCGGTGGTTCAGTGGTAGAATGCTCGCCTGCCACGCGGGCGGCCCGGGTTCGATTCCCGGCCGATGCATCATTTTGCTTTTCCCGCGGTAATGCTGCCGTGTGGCTTGCGCGCTTGACATGCACGATCCACAAGAATGTATAGCTGGATTCCCTTGAGAAGAACCGAGAACGCAGCACTGGCGGGTCCCCACTGGGACGCTCGCATCATGTTCTATAGACTAGCGTCGGCCTGGCCTCACAAGTTGCTGTGTCCAGGTGCCTCCGAGGCACTGAACTTTAACGACAAGGAGTGCTGCCTATCGTTGCAAAAGCTGCAGCAACACCGCAATCAACTGGGCCGGCAATGCACGTGTAGCAAACAGAACACGTTATCCAGGAAGTACAGTGTCTTCACGTCTAACATTCGGTATGATACTTACCCAGTTTCCAGGACAAACGGTTCACCGGTGCCTCGGTAGCGCAGTAGGCAGCGCGTAAGTCTCATAATCTTAAGGTCGTGAGTTCGATCCTCACCCGGGGCATTTAATTTTCTGTGACTGATGGTGGTGCTGTTGCTGGGGCCCCAACTTATTTCTTGTTTGTTATCCACAACGCTTCAGCGGGAAAATGTTTACTTCCTGTTATTGCTACTTACAGCTTCCCTTTTCCTCTTCTCCCAGCAGAGCATGAAGCCAAAAGCATTGCTCTGAGACGTTTGAGGTGCGCGCCTTGCCAGTCAGCATGCGCAAAGATGCTCGCAAAGAGAGATGGGCGCGGACGCGGGACTCGGCACGAAATGCGCCAAGGGACCGTCCGAACCGTCGAAGAAACGCACAGATCCGGTGTGGTCTAGTGGCTAGGATACCTGGCTTTCACCCAGGAGGCCCGGGTTCGATTCCCGGTACCGGAACGGAATTTTTTCCACACTACTCGTGACAAGTTTGAGCTGTCCGAGCTGCCGTTTCCCGTCCTGCTCGCAATATAGCTACTGTTTCGTGACAGTCAGCAGAATATAGACGAGGGAAGCAGACACACGACGGCCATAGAAATGGTGTATGGCTTCATGCCACACGGTTCCAGTGTAGGCCTGAGCAACTGCATCTGTCGAGGCCCGTTAGCTCAGTTGGTTAGAGCGTCGTGCTAATAACGCGAAGGTCGTGGGTTCGATCCCCCCACGGGCCACTACGCATTTACTACTACGAAAAGGCAGCGCCTATTTCAGCTGGCGAGTGTGATGACCACCCTGCGTGGAAGTTGACAGAGGTTCCGAACCCGACCTGTCGGGAAGCGCTACAGCATTCACTCGCCAATGGCCATAGTGTGCTCGATACACTGGTTCTCAACCGATAAAGAGAAAATGAGAGGAAATGTCCGATTGCCGATGCGTAACAACTTTGGCCCTTGTCAGTACTTGGGCGGGTAAGTGCATCGGAACACAGGGTACTGTTGGCAGTTTTACTTCCTATTTTTCTTTCTCCTTTGTTTTCGGAGCCACAGCCCGATTCGGTCAGGGAGACGCCACCGTGAAATGAAGGGGCGTGCTGTGTGTCCATCGCCTCGCCTCTCCTTACCTCTCTCAGTCGTTTCTCGTGCTTGTTGTTTTGATATAGGCCGATTTGAGAGCGTCAGCTCTCGCGTCAGCCGAGCAAAGTCGAGACAAGTCGAGACACACTACAGGCTGGTCTGCAGCGAGTAACAGGGAGGAAAACAAAACATTAATTTCAAGGCGCGTGGCAAAAGTACCCATACGCGAAATTAAAAGCCTGCTGCGGTGGCCGGGAATCGAACCCGGATCAACTGCTTGGAAGGCAACTATGCTGACCATTACACCACCACCGCACAAGGGAGCGCCCCGGCGCCGCACTGTGTCGGCTTCCCGCCTGTCGGCAGCGGCCGAAGGTGATGGTACCTGGCAGGCGCATTTCGAGGTAGGCTAGGGGAGCACATCCAGACGCATTCGGACAGCATATCCGCGCACATTTCGCATCCTTTGGCAAGAGTCGGCTCTGGCGACGCAAGAGTACGCAGAGGACGGCGTTCTGGCGGCGATTTTAAGCAGTACAGTGCAGGGTTCAGCGTCTGCAGCATCTTCTCGGCAGAATGCTATGGCGCTTGACGACAGTCCCACTTTCCCTTAAGACAACTGCTCGGGAAGCAGCTTGAAGTTGATACCGACCGGAGCATCGGTGGTTCAGTGGTAGAATGCTCGCCTGCCACGCGGGCGGCCCGGGTTCGATTCCCGGCCGATGCATCATTTTGCTTTTCCCGCGGTAATGCTGCCGTGTGGCTTGCGCGCTTGACATGCACGATCCACAAGAATGTATAGCTGGATTCCCTTGAGAAGAACCGAGAACGCAGCACTGGCGGGTCCCCACTGGGACGCTCGCATCATGTTCTATCGACTAGCGTCGGCCTGGCCTCACAAGTTGCTGTGTCCAGGTGCCTCCGAGGCACTGAACTTTAACGACAAGGAGTGCTGCCTATCGTTGCAAAAGCTGCAGCAACACCGCAATCAACTGGGCCGGCAATGCACGTGTAGCAAACAGAACACGTTATCCAGGAAGTACAGTGTCTTCACGTCTAACATTCGGTATGATACTTACCCAGTTTCCAGGACAAACGGTTCACCGGTGCCTCGGTAGCGCAGTAGGCAGCGCGTAAGTCTCATAATCTTAAGGTCGTGAGTTCGATCCTCACCCGGGGCATTTAATTTTCTGTGACTGATGGTGGTGCTGTTGCTGGGGCCCCAACTTATTTCTTGTTTGTTATCCACAACGCTTCAGCGGGAAAATGTTTACTTCCTGTTATTGCTACTTACAGCTTCCCTTTTCCTCTTCTCCCAGCAGAGCATGAAGCCAAAAGCATTGCTCTGAGACGTTTGAGGTGCGCGCCTTGCCAGTCAGCATGCGCAAAGATGCTCGCAAAGAGAGATGGGCGCGGACGCGGGACTCGGCACGAAATGCGCCAAGGGACCGTCCGAACCGTCGAAGAAACGCACAGATCCGGTGTGGTCTAGTGGCTAGGATACCTGGCTTTCACCCAGGAGGCCCGGGTTCGATTCCCGGTACCGGAACGGAATTTTTTCCACACTACTCGTGACAAGTTTGAGCTGTCCGAGCTGCCGTTTCCCGTCCTGCTCGCAATATAGCTACTGTTTCGTGACAGTCAGCAGAATATAGACGAGGGAAGCAGACACACGACGGCCATAGAAATGGTGTATGGCTTCATGCCACACGGTTCCAGTGTAGGCCTGAGCAACTGCATCTGTCGAGGCCCGTTAGCTCAGTTGGTTAGAGCGTCGTGCTAATAACGCGAAGGTCGTGGGTTCGATCCCCCCACGGGCCACTACGCATTTACTACTACGAAAAGGCAGCGCCTATTTCAGCTGGCGAGTGTGATGACCACCCTGCGTGGAAGTTGACAGAGGTTCCGAACCCGACCTGTCGGGAAGCGCTACAGCATTCACTCGCCAATGGCCATAGTGTGCTCGATACACTGGTTCTCAACCGATAAAGAGAAAATGAGAGGAAATGTCCGATTGCCGATGCGTAACAACTTTGGCCCTTGTCAGTACTTGGGCGGGTAAGTGCATCGGAACACAGGGTACTGTTGGCAGTTTTACTTCCTATTTTTCTTTCTCCTTTGTTTTCGGAGCCACAGCCCGATTCGGTCAGGGAGACGCCACCGTGAAATGAAGGGGCGTGCTGTGTGTCCATCGCCTCGCCTCTCCTTACCTCTCTCAGTCGTTTCTCGTGCTTGTTGTTTTGATATAGGCCGATTTGAGAGCGTCAGCTCTCGCGTCAGCCGAGCAAAGTCGAGACAAGTCGAGACACACTACAGGCTGGTCTGCAGCGAGTAACAGGGAGGAAAACAAAACATTAATTTCAAGGCGCGTGGCAAAAGTACCCATACGCGAAATTAAAAGCCTGCTGCGGTGGCCGGGAATCGAACCCGGATCAACTGCTTGGAAGGCAACTATGCTGACCATTACACCACCACCGCACAAGGGAGCGCCCCGGCGCCGCACTGTGTCGGCTTCCCGCCTGTCGGCAGCGGCCGAAGGTGATGGTACCTGGCAGGCGCATTTCGAGGTAGGCTAGGGGAGCACATCCAGACGCATTCGGACAGCATATCCGCGCACATTTCGCATCCTTTGGCAAGAGTCGGCTCTGGCGACGCAAGAGTACGCAGAGGACGGCGTTCTGGCGGCGATTTTAAGCAGTACAGTGCAGGGTTCAGCGTCTGCAGCATCTTCTCGGCAGAATGCTATGGCGCTTGACGACAGTCCCACTTTCCCTTAAGACAACTGCTCGGGAAGCAGCTTGAAGTTGATACCGACCGGAGCATCGGTGGTTCAGTGGTAGAATGCTCGCCTGCCACGCGGGCGGCCCGGGTTCGATTCCCGGCCGATGCATCATTTTGCTTTTCCCGCGGTAATGCTGCCGTGTGGCTTGCGCGCTTGACATGCACGATCCACAAGAATGTATAGCTGGATTCCCTTGAGAAGAACCGAGAACGCAGCACTGGCGGGTCCCCACTGGGACGCTCGCATCATGTTCTATAGACTAGCGTCGGCCTGGCCTCACAAGTTGCTGTGTCCAGGTGCCTCCGAGGCACTGAACTTTAACGACAAGGAGTGCTGCCTATCGTTGCAAAAGCTGCAGCAACACCGCAATCAACTGGGCCGGCAATGCACGTGTAGCAAACAGAACACGTTATCCAGGAAGTACAGTGTCTTCACGTCTAACATTCGGTATGATACTTACCCAGTTTCCAGGACAAACGGTTCACCGGTGCCTCGGTAGCGCAGTAGGCAGCGCGTAAGTCTCATAATCTTAAGGTCGTGAGTTCGATCCTCACCCGGGGCATTTAATTTTCTGTGACTGATGGTGGTGCTGTTGCTGGGGCCCCAACTTATTTCTTGTTTGTTATCCACAACGCTTCAGCGGGAAAATGTTTACTTCCTGTTATTGCTACTTACAGCTTCCCTTTTCCTCTTCTCCCAGCAGAGCATGAAGCCAAAAGCATTGCTCTGAGACGTTTGAGGTGCGCGCCTTGCCAGTCAGCATGCGCAAAGATGCTCGCAAAGAGAGATGGGCGCGGACGCGGGACTCGGCACGAAATGCGCCAAGGGACCGTCCGAACCGTCGAAGAAACGCACAGATCCGGTGTGGTCTAGTGGCTAGGATACCTGGCTTTCACCCAGGAGGCCCGGGTTCGATTCCCGGTACCGGAACGGAATTTTTTCCACACTACTCGTGACAAGTTTGAGCTGTCCGAGCTGCCGTTTCCCGTCCTGCTCGCAATATAGCTACTGTTTCGTGACAGTCAGCAGAATATAGACGAGGGAAGCAGACACACGACGGCCATAGAAATGGTGTATGGCTTCATGCCACACGGTTCCAGTGTAGGCCTGAGCAACTGCATCTGTCGAGGCCCGTTAGCTCAGTTGGTTAGAGCGTCGTGCTAATAACGCGAAGGTCGTGGGTTCGATCCCCCCACGGGCCACTACGCATTTACTACTACGAAAAGGCAGCGCCTATTTCAGCTGGCGAGTGTGATGACCACCCTGCGTGGAAGTTGACAGAGGTTCCGAACCCGACCTGTCGGGAAGCGCTACAGCATTCACTCGCCAATGGCCATAGTGTGCTCGATACACTGGTTCTCAACCGATAAAGAGAAAATGAGAGGAAATGTCCGATTGCCGATGCGTAACAACTTTGGCCCTTGTCAGTACTTGGGCGGGTAAGTGCATCGGAACACAGGGTACTGTTGGCAGTTTTACTTCCTATTTTTCTTTCTCCTTTGTTTTCGGAGCCACAGCCCGATTCGGTCAGGGAGACGCCACCGTGAAATGAAGGGGCGTGCTGTGTGTCCATCGCCTCGCCTCTCCTTACCTCTCTCAGTCGTTTCTCGTGCTTGTTGTTTTGATATAGGCCGATTTGAGAGCGTCAGCTCTCGCGTCAGCCGAGCAAAGTCGAGACAAGTCGAGACACACTACAGGCTGGTCTGCAGCGAGTAACAGGGAGGAAAACAAAACATTAATTTCAAGGCGCGTGGCAAAAGTACCCATACGCGAAATTAAAAGCCTGCTGCGGTGGCCGGGAATCGAACCCGGATCAACTGCTTGGAAGGCAACTATGCTGACCATTACACCACCACCGCACAAGGGAGCGCCCCGGCGCCGCACTGTGTCGGCTTCCCGCCTGTCGGCAGCGGCCGAAGGTGATGGTACCTGGCAGGCGCATTTCGAGGTAGGCTAGGGGAGCACATCCAGACGCATTCGGACAGCATATCCGCGCACATTTCGCATCCTTTGGCAAGAGTCGGCTCTGGCGACGCAAGAGTACGCAGAGGACGGCGTTCTGGCGGCGATTTTAAGCAGTACAGTGCAGGGTTCAGCGTCTGCAGCATCTTCTCGGCAGAATGCTATGGCGCTTGACGACAGTCCCACTTTCCCTTAAGACAACTGCTCGGGAAGCAGCTTGAAGTTGATACCGACCGGAGCATCGGTGGTTCAGTGGTAGAATGCTCGCCTGCCACGCGGGCGGCCCGGGTTCGATTCCCGGCCGATGCATCATTTTGCTTTTCCCGCGGTAATGCTGCCGTGTGGCTTGCGCGCTTGACATGCACGATCCACAAGAATGTATAGCTGGATTCCCTTGAGAAGAACCGAGAACGCAGCACTGGCGGGTCCCCACTGGGACGCTCGCATCATGTTCTATAGACTAGCGTCGGCCTGGCCTCACAAGTTGCTGTGTCCAGGTGCCTCCGAGGCACTGAACTTTAACGACAAGGAGTGCTGCCTATCGTTGCAAAAGCTGCAGCAACACCGCAATCAACTGGGCCGGCAATGCACGTGTAGCAAACAGAACACGTTATCCAGGAAGTACAGTGTCTTCACGTCTAACATTCGGTATGATACTTACCCAGTTTCCAGGACAAACGGTTCACCGGTGCCTCGGTAGCGCAGTAGGCAGCGCGTAAGTCTCATAATCTTAAGGTCGTGAGTTCGATCCTCACCCGGGGCATTTAATTTTCTGTGACTGATGGTGGTGCTGTTGCTGGGGCCCCAACTTATTTCTTGTTTGTTATCCACAACGCTTCAGCGGGAAAATGTTTACTTCCTGTTATTGCTACTTACAGCTTCCCTTTTCCTCTTCTCCCAGCAGAGCATGAAGCCAAAAGCATTGCTCTGAGACGTTTGAGGTGCGCGCCTTGCCAGTCAGCATGCGCAAAGATGCTCGCAAAGAGAGATGGGCGCGGACGCGGGACTCGGCACGAAATGCGCCAAGGGACCGTCCGAACCGTCGAAGAAACGCACAGATCCGGTGTGGTCTAGTGGCTAGGATACCTGGCTTTCACCCAGGAGGCCCGGGTTCGATTCCCGGTACCGGAACGGAATTTTTTCCACACTACTCGTGACAAGTTTGAGCTGTCCGAGCTGCCGTTTCCCGTCCTGCTCGCAATATAGCTACTGTTTCGTGACAGTCAGCAGAATATAGACGAGGGAAGCAGACACACGACGGCCATAGAAATGGTGTATGGCTTCATGCCACACGGTTCCAGTGTAGGCCTGAGCAACTGCATCTGTCGAGGCCCGTTAGCTCAGTTGGTTAGAGCGTCGTGCTAATAACGCGAAGGTCGTGGGTTCGATCCCCCCACGGGCCACTACGCATTTACTACTACGAAAAGGCAGCGCCTATTTCAGCTGGCGAGTGTGATGACCACCCTGCGTGGAAGTTGACAGAGGTTCCGAACCCGACCTGTCGGGAAGCGCTACAGCATTCACTCGCCAATGGCCATAGTGTGCTCGATACACTGGTTCTCAACCGATAAAGAGAAAATGAGAGGAAATGTCCGATTGCCGATGCGTAACAACTTTGGCCCTTGTCAGTACTTGGGCGGGTAAGTGCATCGGAACACAGGGTACTGTTGGCAGTTTTACTTCCTATTTTTCTTTCTCCTTTGTTTTCGGAGCCACAGCCCGATTCGGTCAGGGAGACGCCACCGTGAAATGAAGGGGCGTGCTGTGTGTCCATCGCCTCGCCTCTCCTTACCTCTCTCAGTCGTTTCTCGTGCTTGTTGTTTTGATATAGGCCGATTTGAGAGCGTCAGCTCTCGCGTCAGCCGAGAAAAGTCGAGACAAGTCGAGACACACTACAGGCTGGTCTGCAGCGAGTAACAGGGAGGAAAACAAAACATTAATTTCAAGGCGCGTGGCAAAAGTACCCATACGCGAAATTAAAAGCCTGCTGCGGTGGCCGGGAATCGAACCCGGATCAACTGCTTGGAAGGCAACTATGCTGACCATTACACCACCACCGCACAAGGGAGCGCCCCGGCGCCGCACTGTGTCGGCTTCCCGCCTGTCGGCAGCGGCCGAAGGTGATGGTACCTGGCAGGCGCATTTCGAGGTAGGCTAGGGGAGCACATCCAGACGCATTCGGACAGCATATCCGCGCACATTTCGCATCCTTTGGCAAGAGTCGGCTCTGGCGACGCAAGAGTACGCAGAGGACGGCGTTCTGGCGGCGATTTTAAGCAGTACAGTGCAGGGTTCAGCGTCTGCAGCATCTTCTCGGCAGAATGCTATGGCGCTTGACGACAGTCCCACTTTCCCTTAAGACAACTGCTCGGGAAGCAGCTTGAAGTTGATACCGACCGGAGCATCGGTGGTTCAGTGGTAGAATGCTCGCCTGCCACGCGGGCGGCCCGGGTTCGATTCCCGGCCGATGCATCATTTTGCTTTTCCCGCGGTAATGCTGCCGTGTGGCTTGCGCGCTTGACATGCACGATCCACAAGAATGTATAGCTGGATTCCCTTGAGAAGAACCGAGAACGCAGCACTGGCGGGTCCCCACTGGGACGCTCGCATCATGTTCTATAGACTAGCGTCGGCCTGGCCTCACAAGTTGCTGTGTCCAGGTGCCTCCGAGGCACTGAACTTTAACGACAAGGAGTGCTGCCTATCGTTGCAAAAGCTGCAGCAACACCGCAATCAACTGGGCCGGCAATGCACGTGTAGCAAACAGAACACGTTATCCAGGAAGTACAGTGTCTTCACGTCTAACATTCGGTGTGATACTTACCCAGTTTCCAGGACAAACGGTTCACCGGTGCCTCGGTAGCGCAGTAGGCAGCGCGTAAGTCTCATAATCTTAAGGTCGTGAGTTCGATCCTCACCCGGGGCATTTAATTTTCTGTGACTGATGGTGGTGCTGTTGCTGGGGCCCCAACTTATTTCTTGTTTGTTATCCACAACGCTTCAGCGGGAAAATGTTTACTTCCTGTTATTGCTACTTACAGCTTCCCTTTTCCTCTTCTCCCAGCAGAGCATGAAGCCAAAAGCATTGCTCTGAGACGTTTGAGGTGCGCGCCTTGCCAGTCAGCATGCGCAAAGATGCTCGCAAAGAGAGATGGGCGCGGACGCGGGACTCGGCACGAAATGCGCCAAGGGACCGTCCGAACCGTCGAAGAAACGCACAGATCCGGTGTGGTCTAGTGGCTAGGATACCTGGCTTTCACCCAGGAGGCCCGGGTTCGATTCCCGGTACCGGAACGGAATTTTTTCCACACTACTCGTGACAAGTTTGAGCTGTCCGAGCTGCCGTTTCCCGTCCTGCTCGCAATATAGCTACTGTTTCGTGACAGTCAGCAGAATATAGACGAGGGAAGCAGACACACGACGGCCATAGAAATGGTGTATGGCTTCATGCCACACGGTTCCAGTGTAGGCCTGAGCAACTGCATCTGTCGAGGCCCGTTAGCTCAGTTGGTTAGAGCGTCGTGCTAATAACGCGAAGGTCGTGGGTTCGATCCCCCCACGGGCCACTACGCATTTACTACTACGAAAAGGCAGCGCCTATTTCAGCTGGCGAGTGTGATGACCACCCTGCGTGGAAGTTGACAGAGGTTCCGAACCCGACCTGTCGGGAAGCGCTACAGCATTCACTCGCCAATGGCCATAGTGTGCTCGATACACTGGTTCTCAACCGATAAAGAGAAAATGAGAGGAAATGTCCGATTGCCGATGCGTAACAACTTTGGCCCTTGTCAGTACTTGGGCGGGTAAGTGCATCGGAACACAGGGTACTGTTGGCAGTTTTACTTCCTATTTTTCTTTCTCCTTTGTTTTCGGAGCCACAGCCCGATTCGGTCAGGGAGACGCCACCGTGAAATGAAGGGGCGTGCTGTGTGTCCATCGCCTCGCCTCTCCTTACCTCTCTCAGTCGTTTCTCGTGCTTGTTGTTTTGATATAGGCCGATTTGAGAGCGTCAGCTCTCGCGTCAGCCGAGCAAAGTCGAGACAAGTCGAGACACACTACAGGCTGGTCTGCAGCGAGTAACAGGGAGGAAAACAAAACATTAATTTCAAGGCGCGTGGCAAAAGTACCCATACGCGAAATTAAAAGCCTGCTGCGGTGGCCGGGAATCGAACCCGGATCAACTGCTTGGAAGGCAACTATGCTGACCATTACACCACCACCGCACAAGGGAGCGCCCCGGCGCCGCACTGTGTCGGCTTCCCGCCTGTCGGCAGCGGCCGAAGGTGATGGTACCTGGCAGGCGCATTTCGAGGTAGGCTAGGGGAGCACATCCAGACGCATTCGGACAGCATATCCGCGCACATTTCGCATCCTTTGGCAAGAGTCGGCTCTGGCGACGCAAGAGTACGCAGAGGACGGCGTTCTGGCGGCGATTTTAAGCAGTACAGTGCAGGGTTCAGCGTCTGCAGCATCTTCTCGGCAGAATGCTATGGCGCTTGACGACAGTCCCACTTTCCCTTAAGACAACTGCTCGGGAAGCAGCTTGAAGTTGATACCGACCGGAGCATCGGTGGTTCAGTGGTAGAATGCTCGCCTGCCACGCGGGCGGCCCGGGTTCGATTCCCGGCCGATGCATCATTTTGCTTTTCCCGCGGTAATGCTGCCGTGTGGCTTGCGCGCTTGACATGCACGATCCACAAGAATGTATAGCTGGATTCCCTTGAGAAGAACCGAGAACGCAGCACTGGCGGGTCCCCACTGGGACGCTCGCATCATGTTCTATAGACTAGCGTCGGCCTGGCCTCACAAGTTGCTGTGTCCAGGTGCCTCCGAGGCACTGAACTTTAACGACAAGGAGTGCTGCCTATCGTTGCAAAAGCTGCAGCAACACCGCAATCAACTGGGCCGGCAATGCACGTGTAGCAAACAGAACACGTTATCCAGGAAGTACAGTGTCTTCACGTCTAACATTCGGTATGATACTTACCCAGTTTCCAGGACAAACGGTTCACCGGTGCCTCGGTAGCGCAGTAGGCAGCGCGTAAGTCTCATAATCTTAAGGTCGTGAGTTCGATCCTCACCCGGGGCATTTAATTTTCTGTGACTGATGGTGGTGCTGTTGCTGGGGCCCCAACTTATTTCTTGTTTGTTATCCACAACGCTTCAGCGGGAAAATGTTTACTTCCTGTTATTGCTACTTACAGCTTCCCTTTTCCTCTTCTCCCAGCAGAGCATGAAGCCAAAAGCATTGCTCTGAGACGTTTGAGGTGCGCGCCTTGCCAGTCAGCATGCGCAAAGATGCTCGCAAAGAGAGATGGGCGCGGACGCGGGACTCGGCACGAAATGCGCCAAGGGACCGTCCGAACCGTCGAAGAAACGCACAGATCCGGTGTGGTCTAGTGGCTAGGATACCTGGCTTTCACCCAGGAGGCCCGGGTTCGATTCCCGGTACCGGAACGGAATTTTTTCCACACTACTCGTGACAAGTTTGAGCTGTCCGAGCTGCCGTTTCCCGTCCTGCTCGCAATATAGCTACTGTTTCGTGACAGTCAGCAGAATATAGACGAGGGAAGCAGACACACGACGGCCATAGAAATGGTGTATGGCTTCATGCCACACGGTTCCAGTGTAGGCCTGAGCAACTGCATCTGTCGAGGCCCGTTAGCTCAGTTGGTTAGAGCGTCGTGCTAATAACGCGAAGGTCGTGGGTTCGATCCCCCCACGGGCCACTACGCATTTACTACTACGAAAAGGCAGCGCCTATTTCAGCTGGCGAGTGTGATGACCACCCTGCGTGGAAGTTGACAGAGGTTCCGAACCCGACCTGTCGGGAAGCGCTACAGCATTCACTCGCCAATGGCCATAGTGTGCTCGATACACTGGTTCTCAACCGATAAAGAGAAAATGAGAGGAAATGTCCGATTGCCGATGCGTAACAACTTTGGCCCTTGTCAGTACTTGGGCGGGTAAGTGCATCGGAACACAGGGTACTGTTGGCAGTTTTACTTCCTATTTTTCTTTCTCCTTTGTTTTCGGAGCCACAGCCCGATTCGGTCAGGGAGACGCCACCGTGAAATGAAGGGGCGTGCTGTGTGTCCATCGCCTCGCCTCTCCTTACCTCTCTCAGTCGTTTCTCGTGCTTGTTGTTTTGATATAGGCCGATTTGAGAGCGTCAGCTCTCGCGTCAGCCGAGCAAAGTCGAGACAAGTCGAGACACACTACAGGCTGGTCTGCAGCGAGTAACAGGGAGGAAAACAAAACATTAATTTCAAGGCGCGTGGCAAAAGTACCCATACGCGAAATTAAAAGCCTGCTGCGGTGGCCGGGAATCGAACCCGGATCAACTGCTTGGAAGGCAACTATGCTGACCATTACACCACCACCGCACAAGGGAGCGCCCCGGCGCCGCACTGTGTCGGCTTCCCGCCTGTCGGCAGCGGCCGAAGGTGATGGTACCTGGCAGGCGCATTTCGAGGTAGGCTAGGGGAGCACATCCAGACGCATTCGGACAGCATATCCGCGCACATTTCGCATCCTTTGGCAAGAGTCGGCTCTGGCGACGCAAGAGTACGCAGAGGACGGCGTTCTGGCGGCGATTTTAAGCAGTACAGTGCAGGGTTCAGCGTCTGCAGCATCTTCTCGGCAGAATGCTATGGCGCTTGACGACAGTCCCACTTTCCCTTAAGACAACTGCTCGGGAAGCAGCTTGAAGTTGATACCGACCGGAGCATCGGTGGTTCAGTGGTAGAATGCTCGCCTGCCACGCGGGCGGCCCGGGTTCGATTCCCGGCCGATGCATCATTTTGCTTTTCCCGCGGTAATGCTGCCGTGTGGCTTGCGCGCTTGACATGCACGATCCACAAGAATGTATAGCTGGATTCCCTTGAGAAGAACCGAGAACGCAGCACTGGCGGGTCCCCACTGGGACGCTCGCATCATGTTCTATAGACTAGCGTCGGCCTGGCCTCACAAGTTGCTGTGTCCAGGTGCCTCCGAGGCACTGAACTTTAACGACAAGGAGTGCTGCCTATCGTTGCAAAAGCTGCAGCAACACCGCAATCAACTGGGCCGGCAATGCACGTGTAGCAAACAGAACACGTTATCCAGGAAGTACAGTGTCTTCACGTCTAACATTCGGTGTGATACTTACCCAGTTTCCAGGACAAACGGTTCACCGGTGCCTCGGTAGCGCAGTAGGCAGCGCGTAAGTCTCATAATCTTAAGGTCGTGAGTTCGATCCTCACCCGGGGCATTTAATTTTCTGTGACTGATGGTGGTGCTGTTGCTGGGGCCCCAACTTATTTCTTGTTTGTTATCCACAACGCTTCAGCGGGAAAATGTTTACTTCCTGTTATTGCTACTTACAGCTTCCCTTTTCCTCTTCTCCCAGCAGAGCATGAAGCCAAAAGCATTGCTCTGAGACGTTTGAGGTGCGCGCCTTGCCAGTCAGCATGCGCAAAGATGCTCGCAAAGAGAGATGGGCGCGGACGCGGGACTCGGCACGAAATGCGCCAAGGGACCGTCCGAACCGTCGAAGAAACGCACAGATCCGGTGTGGTCTAGTGGCTAGGATACCTGGCTTTCATCCAGGAGGCCCGGGTTCGATTCCCGGTACCGGAACGGAATTTTTTCCACACTACTCGTGACAAGTTTGAGCTGTCCGAGCTGCCGTTTCCCGTCCTGCTCGCAATATAGCTACTGTTTCGTGACAGTCAGCAGAATATAGACGAGGGAAGCAGACACACGACGGCCATAGAAATGGTGTATGGCTTCATGCCACACGGTTCCAGTGTAGGCCTGAGCAACTGCATCTGTCGAGGCCCGTTAGCTCAGTTGGTTAGAGCGTCGTGCTAATAACGCGAAGGTCGTGGGTTCGATCCCCCCACGGGCCACTACGCATTTACTACTACGAAAAGGCAGCGCCTATTTCAGCTGGCGAGTGTGATGACCACCCTGCGTGGAAGTTGACAGAGGTTCCGAACCCGACCTGTCGGGAAGCGCTACAGCATTCACTCGCCAATGGCCATAGTGTGCTCGATACACTGGTTCTCAACCGATAAAGAGAAAATGAGAGGAAATGTCCGATTGCCGATGCGTAACAACTTTGGCCCTTGTCAGTACTTGGGCGGGTAAGTGCATCGGAACACAGGGTACTGTTGGCAGTTTTACTTCCTATTTTTCTTTCTCCTTTGTTTTCGGAGCCACAGCCCGATTCGGTCAGGGAGACGCCACCGTGAAATGAAGGGGCGTGCTGTGTGTCCATCGCCTCGCCTCTCCTTACCTCTCTCAGTCGTTTCTCGTGCTTGTTGTTTTGATATAGGCCGATTTGAGAGCGTCAGCTCTCGCGTCAGCCGAGCAAAGTCGAGACAAGTCGAGACACACTACAGGCTGGTCTGCAGCGAGTAACAGGGAGGAAAACAAAACATTAATTTCAAGGCGCGTGGCAAAAGTACCCATACGCGAAATTAAAAGCCTGCTGCGGTGGCCGGGAATCGAACCCGGATCAACTGCTTGGAAGGCAACTATGCTGACCATTACACCACCACCGCACAAGGGAGCGCCCCGGCGCCGCACTGTGTCGGCTTCCCGCCTGTCGGCAGCGGCCGAAGGTGATGGTACCTGGCAGGCGCATTTCGAGGTAGGCTAGGGGAGCACATCCAGACGCATTCGGACAGCATATCCGCGCACATTTCGCATCCTTTGGCAAGAGTCGGCTCTGGCGACGCAAGAGTACGCAGAGGACGGCGTTCTGGCGGCGATTTTAAGCAGTACAGTGCAGGGTTCAGCGTCTGCAGCATCTTCTCGGCAGAATGCTATGGCGCTTGACGACAGTCCCACTTTCCCTTAAGACAACTGCTCGGGAAGCAGCTTGAAGTTGATACCGACCGGAGCATCGGTGGTTCAGTGGTAGAATGCTCGCCTGCCACGCGGGCGGCCCGGGTTCGATTCCCGGCCGATGCATCATTTTGCTTTTCCCGCGGTAATGCTGCCGTGTGGCTTGCGCGCTTGACATGCACGATCCACAAGAATGTATAGCTGGATTCCCTTGAGAAGAACCGAGAACGCAGCACTGGCGGGTCCCCACTGGGACGCTCGCATCATGTTCTATAGACTAGCGTCGGCCTGGCCTCACAAGTTGCTGTGTCCAGGTGCCTCCGAGGCACTGAACTTTAACGACAAGGAGTGCTGCCTATCGTTGCAAAAGCTGCAGCAACACCGCAATCAACTGGGCCGGCAATGCACGTGTAGCAAACAGAACACGTTATCCAGGAAGTACAGTGTCTTCACGTCTAACATTCGGTATGATACTTACCCAGTTTCCAGGACAAACGGTTCACCGGTGCCTCGGTAGCGCAGTAGGCAGCGCGTAAGTCTCATAATCTTAAGGTCGTGAGTTCGATCCTCACCCGGGGCATTTAATTTTCTGTGACTGATGGTGGTGCTGTTGCTGGGGCCCCAACTTATTTCTTGTTTGTTATCCACAACGCTTCAGCGGGAAAATGTTTACTTCCTGTTATTGCTACTTACAGCTTCCCTTTTCCTCTTCTCCCAGCAGAGCATGAAGCCAAAAGCATTGCTCTGAGACGTTTGAGGTGCGCGCCTTGCCAGTCAGCATGCGCAAAGATGCTCGCAAAGAGAGATGGGCGCGGACGCGGGACTCGGCACGAAATGCGCCAAGGGACCGTCCGAACCGTCGAAGAAACGCACAGATCCGGTGTGGTCTAGTGGCTAGGATACCTGGCTTTCACCCAGGAGGCCCGGGTTCGATTCCCGGTACCGGAACGGAATTTTTTCCACACTACTCGTGACAAGTTTGAGCTGTCCGAGCTGCCGTTTCCCGTCCTGCTCGCAATATAGCTACTGTTTCGTGACAGTCAGCAGAATATAGACGAGGGAAGCAGACACACGACGGCCATAGAAATGGTGTATGGCTTCATGCCACACGGTTCCAGTGTAGGCCTGAGCAACTGCATCTGTCGAGGCCCGTTAGCTCAGTTGGTTAGAGCGTCGTGCTAATAACGCGAAGGTCGTGGGTTCGATCCCCCCACGGGCCACTACGCATTTACTACTACGAAAAGGCAGCGCCTATTTCAGCTGGCGAGTGTGATGACCACCCTGCGTGGAAGTTGACAGAGGTTCCGAACCCGACCTGTCGGGAAGCGCTACAGCATTCACTCGCCAATGGCCATAGTGTGCTCGATACACTGGTTCTCAACCGATAAAGAGAAAATGAGAGGAAATGTCCGATTGCCGATGCGTAACAACTTTGGCCCTTGTCAGTACTTGGGCGGGTAAGTGCATCGGAACACAGGGTACTGTTGGCAGTTTTACTTCCTATTTTTCTTTCTCCTTTGTTTTCGGAGCCACAGCCCGATTCGGTCAGGGAGACGCCACCGTGAAATGAAGGGGCGTGCTGTGTGTCCATCGCCTCGCCTCTCCTTACCTCTCTCAGTCGTTTCTCGTGCTTGTTGTTTTGATATAGGCCGATTTGAGAGCGTCAGCTCTCGCGTCAGCCGAGCAAAGTCGAGACAAGTCGAGACACACTACAGGCTGGTCTGCAGCGAGTAACAGGGAGGAAAACAAAACATTAATTTCAAGGCGCGTGGCAAAAGTACCCATACGCGAAATTAAAAGCCTGCTGCGGTGGCCGGGAATCGAACCCGGATCAACTGCTTGGAAGGCAACTATGCTGACCATTACACCACCACCGCACAAGGGAGCGCCCCGGCGCCGCACTGTGTCGGCTTCCCGCCTGTCGGCAGCGGCCGAAGGTGATGGTACCTGGCAGGCGCATTTCGAGGTAGGCTAGGGGAGCACATCCAGACGCATTCGGACAGCATATCCGCGCACATTTCGCATCCTTTGGCAAGAGTCGGCTCTGGCGACGCAAGAGTACGCAGAGGACGGCGTTCTGGCGGCGATTTTAAGCAGTACAGTGCAGGGTTCAGCGTCTGCAGCATCTTCTCGGCAGAATGCTATGGCGCTTGACGACAGTCCCACTTTCCCTTAAGACAACTGCTCGGGAAGCAGCTTGAAGTTGATACCGACCGGAGCATCGGTGGTTCAGTGGTAGAATGCTCGCCTGCCACGCGGGCGGCCCGGGTTCGATTCCCGGCCGATGCATCATTTTGCTTTTCCCGCGGTAATGCTGCCGTGTGGCTTGCGCGCTTGACATGCACGATCCACAAGAATGTATAGCTGGATTCCCTTGAGAAGAACCGAGAACGCAGCACTGGCGGGTCCCCACTGGGACGCTCGCATCATGTTCTATAGACTAGCGTCGGCCTGGCCTCACAAGTTGCTGTGTCCAGGTGCCTCCGAGGCACTGAACTTTAACGACAAGGAGTGCTGCCTATCGTTGCAAAAGCTGCAGCAACACCGCAATCAACTGGGCCGGCAATGCACGTGTAGCAAACAGAACACGTTATCCAGGAAGTACAGTGTCTTCACGTCTAACATTCGGTATGATACTTACCCAGTTTCCAGGACAAACGGTTCACCGGTGCCTCGGTAGCGCAGTAGGCAGCGCGTAAGTCTCATAATCTTAAGGTCGTGAGTTCGATCCTCACCCGGGGCATTTAATTTTCTGTGACTGATGGTGGTGCTGTTGCTGGGGCCCCAACTTATTTCTTGTTTGTTATCCACAACGCTTCAGCGGGAAAATGTTTACTTCCTGTTATTGCTACTTACAGCTTCCCTTTTCCTCTTCTCCCAGCAGAGCATGAAGCCAAAAGCATTGCTCTGAGACGTTTGAGGTGCGCGCCTTGCCAGTCAGCATGCGCAAAGATGCTCGCAAAGAGAGATGGGCGCGGACGCGGGACTCGGCACGAAATGCGCCAAGGGACCGTCCGAACCGTCGAAGAAACGCACAGATCCGGTGTGGTCTAGTGGCTAGGATACCTGGCTTTCACCCAGGAGGCCCGGGTTCGATTCCCGGTACCGGAACGGAATTTTTTCCACACTACTCGTGACAAGTTTGAGCTGTCCGAGCTGCCGTTTCCCGTCCTGCTCGCAATATAGCTACTGTTTCGTGACAGTCAGCAGAATATAGACGAGGGAAGCAGACACACGACGGCCATAGAAATGGTGTATGGCTTCATGCCACACGGTTCCAGTGTAGGCCTGAGCAACTGCATCTGTCGAGGCCCGTTAGCTCAGTTGGTTAGAGCGTCGTGCTAATAACGCGAAGGTCGTGGGTTCGATCCCCCCACGGGCCACTACGCATTTACTACTACGAAAAGGCAGCGCCTATTTCAGCTGGCGAGTGTGATGACCACCCTGCGTGGAAGTTGACAGAGGTTCCGAACCCGACCTGTCGGGAAGCGCTACAGCATTCACTCGCCAATGGCCATAGTGTGCTCGATACACTGGTTCTCAACCGATAAAGAGAAAATGAGAGGAAATGTCCGATTGCCGATGCGTAACAACTTTGGCCCTTGTCAGTACTTGGGCGGGTAAGTGCATCGGAACACAGGGTACTGTTGGCAGTTTTACTTCCTATTTTTCTTTCTCCTTTGTTTTCGGAGCCACAGCCCGATTCGGTCAGGGAGACGCCACCGTGAAATGAAGGGGCGTGCTGTGTGTCCATCGCCTCGCCTCTCCTTACCTCTCTCAGTCGTTTCTCGTGCTTGTTGTTTTGATATAGGCCGATTTGAGAGCGTCAGCTCTCGCGTCAGCCGAGCAAAGTCGAGACAAGTCGAGACACACTACAGGCTGGTCTGCAGCGAGTAACAGGGAGGAAAACAAAACATTAATTTCAAGGCGCGTGGCAAAAGTACCCATACGCGAAATTAAAAGCCTGCTGCAGTGGCCGGGAATCGAACCCGGATCAACTGCTTGGAAGGCAACTATGCTGACCATTACACCACCACCGCACAAGGGAGCGCCCCCGCGCCGCACTGTGTCGGCTTCCCGCCTGTCGGCAGCGGCCGAAGGTGATGGTACCTGGCAGGCGCATTTCGAGGTAGGCTAGGGGAGCACATCCAGACGCATTCGGACAGCATATCCGCGCACATTTCGCATCCTTTGGCAAGAGTCGGCTCTGGCGACGCAAGAGTACGCAGAGGACGGCGTTCTGGCGGCGATTTTAAGCAGTACAGTGCAGGGTTCAGCGTCTGCAGCATCTTCTCGGCAGAATGCTATGGCGCTTGACGACAGTCCCACTTTCCCTTAAGACAACTGCTCGGGAAGCAGCTTGAAGTTGATACCGACCGGAGCATCGGTGGTTCAGTGGTAGAATGCTCGCCTGCCACGCGGGCGGCCCGGGTTCGATTCCCGGCCGATGCATCATTTTGCTTTTCCCGCGGTAATGCTGCCGTGTGGCTTGCGCGCTTGACATGCACGATCCACAAGAATGTATAGCTGGATTCCCTTGAGAAGAACCGAGAACGCAGCACTGGCGGGTCCCCACTGGGACGCTCGCATCATGTTCTATAGACTAGCGTCGGCCTGGCCTCACAAGTTGCTGTGTCCAGGTGCCTCCGAGGCACTGAACTTTAACGACAAGGAGTGCTGCCTATCGTTGCAAAAGCTGCAGCAACACCGCAATCAACTGGGCCGGCAATGCACGTGTAGCAAACAGAACACGTTATCCAGGAAGTACAGTGTCTTCACGTCTAACATTCGGTATGATACTTACCCAGTTTCCAGGACAAACGGTTCACCGGTGCCTCGGTAGCGCAGTAGGCAGCGCGTAAGTCTCATAATCTTAAGGTCGTGAGTTCGATCCTCACCCGGGGCATTTAATTTTCTGTGACTGATGGTGGTGCTGTTGCTGGGGCCCCAACTTATTTCTTGTTTGTTATCCACAACGCTTCAGCGGGAAAATGTTTACTTCCTGTTATTGCTACTTACAGCTTCCCTTTTCCTCTTCTCCCAGCAGAGCATGAAGCCAAAAGCATTGCTCTGAGACGTTTGAGGTGCGCGCCTTGCCAGTCAGCATGCGCAAAGATGCTCGCAAAGAGAGATGGGCGCGGACGCGGGACTCGGCACGAAATGCGCCAAGGGACCGTCCGAACCGTCGAAGAAACGCACAGATCCGGTGTGGTCTAGTGGCTAGGATACCTGGCTTTCACCCAGGAGGCCCGGGTTCGATTCCCGGTACCGGAACGGAATTTTTTCCACACTACTCGTGACAAGTTTGAGCTGTCCGAGCTGCCGTTTCCCGTCCTGCTCGCAATATAGCTACTGTTTCGTGACAGTCAGCAGAATATAGACGAGGGAAGCAGACACACGACGGCCATAGAAATGGTGTATGGCTTCATGCCACACGGTTCCAGTGTAGGCCTGAGCAACTGCATCTGTCGAGGCCCGTTAGCTCAGTTGGTTAGAGCGTCGTGCTAATAACGCGAAGGTCGTGGGTTCGATCCCCCCACGGGCCACTACGCATTTACTACTACGAAAAGGCAGCGCCTATTTCAGCTGGCGAGTGTGATGACCACCCTGCGTGGAAGTTGACAGAGGTTCCGAACCCGACCTGTCGGGAAGCGCTACAGCATTCACTCGCCAATGGCCATAGTGTGCTCGATACACTGGTTCTCAACCGATAAAGAGAAAATGAGAGGAAATGTCCGATTGCCGATGCGTAACAACTTTGGCCCTTGTCAGTACTTGGGCGGGTAAGTGCATCGGAACACAGGGTACTGTTGGCAGTTTTACTTCCTATTTTTCTTTCTCCTTTGTTTTCGGAGCCACAGCCCGATTCGGTCAGGGAGACGCCACCGTGAAATGAAGGGGCGTGCTGTGTGTCCATCGCCTCGCCTCTCCTTACCTCTCTCAGTCGTTTCTCGTGCTTGTTGTTTTGATATAGGCCGATTTGAGAGCGTCAGCTCTCGCGTCAGCCGAGCAAAGTCGAGACAAGTCGAGACACACTACAGGCTGGTCTGCAGCGAGTAACAGGGAGGAAAACAAAATATTAATTTCAAGGCGCGTGGCAAAAGTACCCATACGCGAAATTAAAAGCCTGCTGCGGTGGCCGGGAATCGAACCCGGATCAACTGCTTGGAAGGCAACTATGCTGACCATTACACCACCACCGCACAAGGGAGCGCCCCGGCGCCGCACTGTGTCGGCTTCCCGCCTGTCGGCAGCGGCCGAAGGTGATGGTACCTGGCAGGCGCATTTCGAGGTAGGCTAGGGGAGCACATCCAGACGCATTCGGACAGCATATCCGCGCACATTTCGCATCCTTTGGCAAGAGTCGGCTCTGGCGACGCAAGAGTACGCAGAGGACGGCGTTCTGGCGGCGATTTTAAGCAGTACAGTGCAGGGTTCAGCGTCTGCAGCATCTTCTCGGCAGAATGCTATGGCGCTTGACGACAGTCCCACTTTCCCTTAAGACAACTGCTCGGGAAGCAGCTTGAAGTTGATACCGACCGGAGCATCGGTGGTTCAGTGGTAGAATGCTCGCCTGCCACGCGGGCGGCCCGGGTTCGATTCCCGGCCGATGCATCATTTTGCTTTTCCCGCGGTAATGCTGCCGTGTGGCTTGCGCGCTTGACATGCACGATCCACAAGAATGTATAGCTGGATTCCCTTGAGAAGAACCGAGAACGCAGCACTGGCGGGTCCCCACTGGGACGCTCGCATCATGTTCTATAGACTAGCGTCGGCCTGGCCTCACAAGTTGCTGTGTCCAGGTGCCTCCGAGGCACTGAACTTTAACGACAAGGAGTGCTGCCTATCGTTGCAAAAGCTGCAGCAACACCGCAATCAACTGGGCCGGCAATGCACGTGTAGCAAACAGAACACGTTATCCAGGAAGTACAGTGTCTTCACGTCTAACATTCGGTATGATACTTACCCAGTTTCCAGGACAAACGGTTCACCGGTGCCTCGGTAGCGCAGTAGGCAGCGCGTAAGTCTCATAATCTTAAGGTCGTGAGTTCGATCCTCACCCGGGGCATTTAATTTTCTGTGACTGATGGTGGTGCTGTTGCTGGGGCCCCAACTTATTTCTTGTTTGTTATCCACAACGCTTCAGCGGGAAAATGTTTACTTCCTGTTATTGCTACTTACAGCTTCCCTTTTCCTCTTCTCCCAGCAGAGCATGAAGCCAAAAGCATTGCTCTGAGACGTTTGAGGTGCGCGCCTTGCCAGTCAGCATGCGCAAAGATGCTCGCAAAGAGAGATGGGCGCGGACGCGGGACTCGGCACGAAATGCGCCAAGGGACCGTCCGAACCGTCGAAGAAACGCACAGATCCGGTGTGGTCTAGTGGCTAGGATACCTGGCTTTCACCCAGGAGGCCCGGGTTCGATTCCCGGTACCGGAACGGAATTTTTTCCACACTACTCGTGACAAGTTTGAGCTGTCCGAGCTGCCGTTTCCCGTCCTGCTCGCAATATAGCTACTGTTTCGTGACAGTCAGCAGAATATAGACGAGGGAAGCAGACACACGACGGCCATAGAAATGGTGTATGGCTTCATGCCACACGGTTCCAGTGTAGGCCTGAGCAACTGCATCTGTCGAGGCCCGTTAGCTCAGTTGGTTAGAGCGTCGTGCTAATAACGCGAAGGTCGTGGGTTCGATCCCCCCACGGGCCACTACGCATTTACTACTACGAAAAGGCAGCGCCTATTTCAGCTGGCGAGTGTGATGACCACCCTGCGTGGAAGTTGACAGAGGTTCCGAACCCGACCTGTCGGGAAGCGCTACAGCATTCACTCGCCAATGGCCATAGTGTGCTCGATACACTGGTTCTCAACCGATAAAGAGAAAATGAGAGGAAATGTCCGATTGCCGATGCGTAACAACTTTGGCCCTTGTCAGTACTTGGGCGGGTAAGTGCATCGGAACACAGGGTACTGTTGGCAGTTTTACTTCCTATTTTTCTTTCTCCTTTGTTTTCGGAGCCACAGCCCCGATTCGGTCAGGGAGACGCCACCGTGAAATGAAGGGGCGTGCTGTGTGTCCATCGCCTCGCCTCTCCTTACCTCTCTCAGTCGTTTCTCGTGCTTGTTGTTTTGATATAGGCCGATTTGAGAGCGTCAGCTCTCGCGTCAGCCGAGCAAAGTCGAGACAAGTCGAGACACACTACAGGCTGGTCTGCAGCGAGTAACAGGGAGGAAAACAAAACATTAATTTCAAGGCGCGTGGCAAAAGTACCCATACGCGAAATTAAAAGCCTGCTGCGGTGGCCGGGAATCGAACCCGGGATCAACTGCTTGGAAGGCAACTATGCTGACCATTACACCCACCACCGGCACAAGGGAGCGCCCCGGCGGCCGCACTGTGTCGGCTTCCCGCCTGTCGGCAGCGGCCGAAGGTGATGGTACCTGGCAGGCGCATTTCGAGGTAGGCTAGGGGAGCACATCCAGGACGCATTCGGACAGCATATCCGCGCACATTTCGCATCCTTTGGCAAGAGTCGGCTCTGGCGACGCAAGAGTACGCAGAGGACGGCGTTCTGGCGGCGATTTTAAGCAGTACAGTGCAGGGTTCAGCGTCTGCAGCATCTTCTCGGCAGAATGCTATGGCGCTTGACGACAGTCCCACTTTCCCTTAAGACAACTGCTCGGGAAGCAGCTTGAAGTTGATACCGACCGGAGCATCGGTGGTTCAGTGGTAGAATGCTCGCCTGCCACGCGGGCGGCCCGGGTTCGATTCCCGGCCGATGCATCATTTTGCTTTTCCCGCGGTAATGCTGCCGTGTGGCTTGCGCGCTTGACATGCACGATCCACAAGATGTATAGCTGGATTCCCTTGAGAAGAACCGAGAACGCAGCACTGAGCGGGTCCCCACTGGGGACGCTCGCATCATGTTCTATAGACTAGCGTCGGCCTGGCCTCACAAGTTGCTGTGTCCCAGGTGCCTCCGAGGCACTGAACTTTAACGACAAGGAGGTGGCTGCCTATCGTTGCAAAAGCTGCAGCAACAACACCGCAATCAACTGGGCCGGCAATGCACGTGTAGCAAACAGAACACGTTATCCAGGAAGTACAGTGTCCTTCACGTCTAACATCGGTATGATACTTACCCAGTTTCCCAGGACAACGGTTCACCGGTGCCTCGGTAGCGCAGTAGGCAGCGCGTAAGTCTCATAATCTTAAGGTCGTGAGTTCGATCCTCACCCGGGGGCATTTAATTTTCTGTGACTGATGGTGGTGCTGTTGCTGGGGCCCCAACTTATTTCTTGTTTGTTATCCCACAACGCTTCAGCGGGAAAATGTTTACTTCCTGTTATTGCTACTTACAGCTTCCCTTTTCCTCTTCTCCCAGCAGAGCATGAAGCCAAAAAGCATTGCTCTGAGACGTTTGAGGTGCGCGCCTTGCCAGTCAGCATGCGCAAAGATGCTCGCAAGAGAGATGGGCGCGGACGCGGGACTCGGCACGAAATGCGCCAAGGGACCGTCCGAACCGTCGAAGAAACGCACAGATCCGGTGTGGTCTAGTGGCTAGGATACCTGGCTTTCACCCAGGAGGCCCGGGTTCGATTCCCGGTACCGGAACGGAATTTTTTCCACACTACTCGTGACAAGTTTGAGCTGTCCGAGCTGCCGTTTCCCGTCCTGCTCGCAATATAGCTACTGTTTCGTGACAGTCAGCAGAATATAGACGAGGGAAGCAGACACACGACGGCCATAGAAATGGTGTATGGCTTCATGCCACACGGTTCCAGTGTAGGCCTGAGCAACTGCATCTGTCGAGGCCCGTTAGCTCAGTTGGTTAGAGCGTCGTGCTAATAACGCGAAGGTCGTGGGTTCGATCCCCCCACGGGCCACTACGCATTTACTACTACGAAAAGGCAGCGCCTATTTCAGGCTGGCGAGTGTGATGACCACCCTGCGTGGAAGTTGACAGAGGTTCCGAACCCGACCTGTCGGGAAGCGCTACAGCATTCACTCGCCAATGGCCATAGTGTGCTCGATACACTGGTTCTCAACCGATAAAGAGAAAAATGAGAGGAAATGTCCGATTGCCGATGCGTAACAACCTTTGGCCCTTGTCAGTACTTGGGCGGGTAAGTGCATCGGAACACAGGGTACTGTTGGCAGTTTTACTTCCTATTTTTCTTTCTCCTTTGTTTTCGGAGCCACAGCCCGATTCGGTCAGGGAGACGCCACCGTGAAATGAAGGGGCGTGCTGTGTGTCCACTGCCTCGCCTCTCCTTACCTCTCTCAGTCGTTTCTCGTGCTTGTTGTTTTGATATAGGCCGATTTGAGAGCGTCAGCTCTCTGCGTCAGCCGAGCAAAGTCGAGACAAGTCGAGACACACTACAGGCTGGTCTGCAGCGAGTAACAGGGAGGAAAACAAAATATTAATTTCAAGGCGCGTGGCAAAAGTACCCATACGCGAAATTAAAAGCCTGCTGCGGTGGCCGGGAATCGAACCCGGATCAACTGCTTGGAAGGCAACTATGCTGACCATTACACCACCACCGCACAAGGGAGCGCCCCGGCGCCGCACTGGTGTCGGCTTCCCCGCCTGTCGCAGCGGCCGAAGGTGATGGTACCTGGCAGGCGCATTTCGAGGTAGGCTAGGGGAGCACATCCAGACGCATTCGGACAGCATATCCGCGCACATTTCGCATCCTTTGGCAAGAGTCGGCTCTGGCGACGCAAGAGTACGCAGAGGACGGCGTTCTGGCGGCGATTTTAAGCAGTACAGGCAGGGTTCAGCGTCCCTGCAGCATCTTCTCGGCAGAATGCTATGGCGCTTGACGACAGTCCCACTTTCCCTTAAGGACAACTGCTCGGGAAGCAGCTTGAAGTTGATACCGACCGGAGGCATCGGTGGTTCAGTGGTAGAATGCTCGCCTGCCACGCGGGCGGCCCGGGTTCGATTCCCGGCCGATGCATCATTTTGCTTTTTCCCGCGGTAATGCTGCCGTGTGGCTTGCGCGCTTGACATGCACGATCCACAAGAATGTATAGCTGGATTCCCTTGAGAAGAACCGAGAACGCAGCACTGGCGGGTCCCCACTGGGACGCTCGCATCATGTTCTATAGACTAGCGTCGGCCTGGCCTCACAAGTTGCTGTGTCCAGGTGCCTCCGAGGCACTGAACTTTTACGACAAGGAGTGCTGCCTATCGTTGCAAAAGCTGCAGCAACACCGCAATCAACTGGGCCGGCAATGCACGTGTAGCAACAGAACACGTTATCCAGGAAGTTACAGTGTCTTCACGTCTAACATTCGGTATGATACTTACCCAGTTTCCAGGACAAACGGTTCACCGGTGCCTCGGTAGCGCAGTAGGCAGCGCGTAAGTCTCATAATCTTAAGGTCGTGAGTTCGATCCTCACCCGGGGCATTTAATTTTCTGTGACTGATGGTGGTGCTGTTGCTGGGGCCCCAACTTATTTCTTGTTTGTTATCCACAACGCTTCAGCGGGAAAATGTTTACTTCCTGTTATTGCTACTTACAGCTTCCCTTTTCCTCTTCTCCCAGCAGAGCATGAAGCCAAAAGCATTGCTCTGAGGACGTTTGAGGTGCGCGCCTTGCCAGTCAGCATGCGCAAAGATGCTCGCAAAGAGAGATGGGCGCGGACGCGGGACTCGGCACGAAATGCGCCAAGGGACCGTCCGAACCGTCGAAGAAACGCACAGATCCGGTGTGGTCTAGTGGCTAGGATACCTGGCTTTCACCCAGGAGGCCCGGGTTCGATTCCCGGTACCGGAACGGAATTTTTTCCAATCTGTCTCGCGTGTGT